>NW_023396857.1:2810768-2880768 GCF_011125445.2 Fundulus heteroclitus | reverse complement strand
TGTGCCGCTCACGCCTCACCGTCTCCAGCAGAAAGGAACAGGTTCCTTTTACTCAAAGGTGTTCCTGGTTCTCCTGTTGGACACGTCAGGAACAAGATCTCAGGAGATCATTTGATGCGAGGAGAACCTCCAGACTTATCATCCGCCGCCAGTGGAAATCTACAGGTTGCATCTCATCAGAGCCGGACGTTAGTTCTAGACCACATGTAACGCCTTCCACAAAGATCCACGTTTGTCTCGGCAGTCCATAGAATATTTTCCCAGAATTCTTGAGGATCATCAGATTTCTGGTACATGTCAGACGGGCCTTTGTGTTCTTTGGGGTCAGCAGTGGTTCTGGTCTTGGAACTCTCCAAGTTTCTGTGATTTTAGCCCAGTCTCTCTTTTTTATTGTTGAATCATGAACTCTGACCTTAGCTGGGGCAGCGAGGCCCGCAGAACTTTAGATGTTCTTCTGGGCTCTTCTGGGACCCCCTGGATACCAATAATGTTGTATTATTGTACCAATAATAATCCAAGTCCACCAAGTGAGCAGCACGTACGTGCACCCAGCCTAGGTTCCTCACCCTGTGTGTGTGTGTGTGTGTGTGTGTGTGTGTGTGTGTGTGTGTGTGTGTGTGTGTGTCAGCCCATAGCCTCTTCAGCTGCCCCCCCTCCAGCCATGGTCTTAGATGGTATGTTATCAGCAGTTCAAGAAGTGCCATGTTGGGGGTCACAGGTGTCATGAGAAGGTCCGCATGGGGTAGGCCGTCCTGTTTACCAGGAGAACCCAGGAGAACCTGAGATAAGCCTCCAAGGCCAGCATTGGGCACCCGATTAATTAACAAGGAGATTGTTTTTGTGTCAAGTTGATTTTGTGCCTTCAAGTCTCTGATGGTCCGTCTTCACGGCATGTCCCACACAGCTGAGTTTGTTGGACTTTCTGCTATGAATCTAGAAAGTTCCACAAACTCTTACCATTCCACCATACAGTTCAAACCACAGCACAACTATGGCATCCAGCTTTCAGTGCTGTTCACTAAGCATCAGAGTCTGGGTAATCTCTACCCAGGTTCAACCTAAAACCGCCGCCAAGATCTTACAAATTTGCAGATATATCATGAAAACCAGCAGCTCCAATACGTAGAAATCCTGTTATCATAAATCCAATTATGTATACATCTTCAACGTCCTCGATGGACAAAATAGAGAGACACATCATCTTCCCAGCTCCCCAAGAACCCAGGCTGCATCCGGCAGCTCAGCTCCCCCACGCCTGGTCTTCTCGTTGAGAAGATTTGATTGATCAGGTTGAGCGACCAGCTGATCAGATCCATAGTGTTGATGTCTCTAACAGAAACACATCTCCTCTTTAAAGACTCATGATACTTCCTGCCAGGAACACCTTAGTTACACTTTCCTAATGTTTGATAAAATATATCTGTCTCCTCTTTAAGTCTAGATTGATTTATTGTGTAATATTTAGCAAGTTTCACTGAGATGTTGTCTTTCTAACTCAAATGGCTCCAGATGCCAGTCATGTGCAGCCGGTTTATGTGTAAAGCATAATGTGTCCATTGATAAGCATCCAAGAACTTCATAGAGTTTGTAAAGTGATAGCAGTTATGAATATTTAATAAGTGTTAATGCCATCAGTTGTTACTCCGAGCAGCTTCTCAGGAATCGATACAATGGAGGAGAAGTGCTGAGGCTTGGCTTGCTCAATGCATTTTTAATGAACACTGAATGCAAAGTTATAGGCATGCTGCTCTCCACTGATACAGTAACATCCTCAGAGGACTGCTGGAGCAGGAAGGTTTTATTCTTCTGCTCCTGCATCATTGTGGTGACTGTTTTCAGCTGGAAAACCACCATGATGGATAAATCGCTCTTCTCCTGGTAAAATCTCTGCAGCGTGAAGCAGGAAGTGATCAAACCGAGGCTGAATGATGAAGCAGCGCAGCTTGGGTGACCTTTCAGAGATGAGTATTGAGCACTTGTTGCAGGTTTCTGTAAGCTAACCATGCTTTGATGTAAATGTGATCCCCCAAGCAGCTGCAGGATCAATGAACCTGATCATTCCACAACAATGGCCCAGAGCTGCAGAAGCAGATGATGGGGCATCTGTATCATAAGATCATACCAGTCAGGCAGGACTCAGGGCATTTAGGAAAGGTTTTAGCCTGAACTTATATTCTCATGAGTGAAGCTCAGCATGCAGACTGGAGATGAATAGAACAATGCACTACTCTGCAGAACAGACATCTCTGACTCTTATTACCAGTTAACAGAGCAGCTGGGAGCAATGCTGCCTTACAGCCAGAAGGTTCTGGGTTTAAATTCCAGCCTGGGGTCTCCTTGTGCAGGTTTAGTTTCTCTCTGGGTACTGCTAGGTTCACTGCCCTGCGGTGGGAGTGTGTGCAGGGTTGTCCTGTCCTGTATCCTCTGGGTTTCCCTGTGATGGACTGGCAATGACCTCTGGAGATAGGTACCATGACCCTGTAAGGATACGCGGCTAGAGACGCTGGACAGATCACCAGTTAACGGAATAACATGTAAATGGTGTCTTTTAGTCATTCTGGCCGGTCAAAGTGCTTTCTACTGAATCTACATTCTCAACAACATGCAGACATTCGTACACCGATACTCCCCAGGAGCACATCCACATATGGCAGGAAAGGAAGCTGGAATCTAACTTACAACTTTCCATTGGCCTTCCATTGAGCCACAGTCACACCAAAGAGGCTTCTAAGCATCCAGGAAAGACGAGTTTGGCTTATTGGAGAACCTCCAAGCCACGTGGCATTGATGGACGGATCCAGGCAGAAGGAGCCCAGACCCAGACCCAGAACCAGAACCGAGAACAAAGAAATCAGAGATTTGATGATGACATTAAGAGCAGTTTATTGGTTAATATTGTGATGCTGATTTATTTTTACTCATGGTGACAGAAAATCATACCTGCTCTTTGGGAAATAAATACCAACATGCTTCATTTTATTCATGCTGATAATTGGTTAATCTGTGAAGTTAAGCACCGCTCAGAGTCAAGTTTCCATACAAACACATCAGTGGATTTCCTCCATAATTAATCTTTACAAGTGTGATAATGAAAAACCCATTGCTGACCTTCACATTCACAGAATGTGTACAGCTGTTTGTGAGGAGCTGACACACACGCTGCACTTGCTCTGATGGAAAACATTCATTTTCTCTGGACTGTGAGGAAATAATGTTACGTCACCTGGCTGAGTTTGGTCATCAGGTTGGAGTCAGAAATGAAAATAAATGTGTTGAAGACGTTGTTGACCTTGTTTTCTAAGCTGTTGAGCAGAAATTACCACCGTCTGAACAATATTTCCCTGTAACTAAATGTGTTCATTCAAATCAATTCAACATTTCTTTGCTGTAGGTTCAAACTGTGTTTTTTTGAAAGTGCGTCTGCGCCTTTAGACTTCATCTTTCCAAACCTGCCAGGGAACGTAATGCAAACTAAGTCAACTCCTTCCAGTCCAATCCAGCTTTGAAACACGGCAGTGAATCAAAGCGCGGTTGAATCTCTGCTGCACCAACCTGAGCGCTGAGCTGCAGGTCAGAGATCAGGTTAGAGAACCTACAACCAGACCTCTTCCACCTATTAACATTGTTATTTCACCCGTTTCTAATTACTCTCACATTTGACCTTGGCCAAATTCTCAGCAACGCTTCTGTTCTGTTTGTCGTGAAGAAGAAAAATAGGCGTGAAATTATTTATAAAAATGTGTCTATTAAGGCCTGATTCACTGTGGCTTCATGCTCAGTATGAGGGATTGCTGCAAAGATGAGCGTTCACACTGAGCCTGGTTCTGGTTCTGCTGGAGGTTCTCCTCCCTGTTAAAGGGGAGTTTTCCTCTCCACTGTCCCTTCATGCATGCTCAGTATGAGGGATTGCTGCAAAGCCATCAACAATGCAGACGACTGTCCACTGTGGCTCTACGCTCTTTCAGGAGGAGTGAATGCTGCTTGGAGAGACTTGATGCAACCTGCTGGGTTCCCTTATATAGGACATTTTTGACCAATCTGTATAATATGATTGATTTGACTTTCTAAAGAGCCTCGAGATGACATGTTTCATGAATCGGCGCTACATAAATAAAATTGAATTGAGTTGAATTCTCACCCCTGGTTCTGCTCCACTATCCAATCAACATCATAAATATATCATCAGTACCGGGTCACTGGGTCCACTAGAACTCTCCACAGACATCCAGGCTTGAAGCCCAGATTGCGCTAACAGTTAAAAAAATAGCAGAAAGGGGAGAAGACGACTTCACAGATGAGCTGCTCTCAGGAACCACATGGAGACGAAACCTCCACGGTTTCCTGGTGAGAAATCCTTTCCAGCTTCTCCTCCGCAGTAGACAGGACGCTATGGTTCAGCTAAGCTAACAAAGGTTGCCGTGCCAACAGCCACGCCGGCGCGGTCCAAATGCTTTGGACGATTTCAATCGGTTTGTTAGCTTCTTTAAGAAAACTCTGATCCTGAGTAAACACTTTATCTGAAAACCTGCTGCTAGTGTGAGCTACAGCCCAGACTGGGCTGCTAGTTATTAATGCGATCAGTGTGTGATATGCAAAAAAAAAACAGAGGGGGGGATCATTTCAAAAGTTTTATTAATGAACAAAAGTTTTAATAATAATGGTTAGCTAGCAGCTGCTCTTCCAGGTAGCTAGCTAGATCCAGTAGGTTAGACTATTGTGGGGGGTTAACCCCCCAATACAATGTATATTCAGCATTCAGGTGCAGTTTAAAGAGACAGGAGCGGCTAACACATCGATAACAGAGTAACTGAATCAGGCCTGCATGCTCACAACTGTCACCACCTTCCTACCTTTGAGGGAATTTGGCTTAACTGCTAAAGTAGCTGTTTGCTGTAAAGGTAATTAGTTCAGACCCAAATTACAGGATTTCTCACTTTACATCTGTGATGTTCCAAACAGCAGCGTTAGCATCACATTTCTCCACAGTTCACACACCTCAGGGCTGTGGCTCTGGCTGCACATAAATGCTCTACTTAGGTTCACCTAAATCAGAATTAGTGCCTCAGTTTAACAGGTTTAATATTCATTTGTTCTTTAAGTTGTAAATGATTAACCAACAATATGGTCAACATCCAGGTAGTTAGACCGCAGGCATGCATTAGACACCTAAAAGGATGGTAACTGTTAAATTGTTTGGTGTGAATTTAAAAAAGGCAGCAGTTGTGGATCAGATCTTGTGTAGAGCAAACTTAACGTGTGTTTCTTTGACTAGGACGTCTCATTTTCTTTGACTAGGACGTCTCATTTTCTTTGACTAGGACGTCTCATTTTCTTTGACTAGGACGTCTCATTTTCTTTGACTAGGACGTCTCATTTTCTTTGACTAGGACGTCTCATTTTCTTTGACTAGGACGTCTCATCCCCTACTAAACAAGTTTCTAGGACATCTTTTATCTTTGCAACATGAGCCCAGAAACAGTCCAGACTGATGCAGAGTTCCTCTGAGCTTCAGCTGTTTGGTTATTGTTCCAAAAATAGAAGGAAAACTAAATACCAGCGTAAATATGGCCCAATTACTGATGATAGGGTATTCTCAGGTAAAAGCTAAAATATTCAGGTTTAAGAGTAGAACAGCTACAGACTGATTACAGAACAATGGGAGATGATAGGACAGCAGCATGTCGGAGCAGCTAAGGCTTCTGGGAGACGGCGTGAATGATTCCTGACCGGATCAGAACCATCCTGTAAACGCTCACCCAGCCTCTCTGAGGAGTATGAAGAAGAGGGAAAGCTTGAGGAGGAAGAGGAGCAGAGAGGGCTACTTGACTATAAATGGAAGTCCTTGAGCGCGCCGAGCTGAAGGTGTTCCACCTCGACCCGCTGCCAGTGGAGAAGCCTGCAGAGAGCTCTCCTGCTGTCGGCATCCAACCAGCAGCCACGCTGCCTCCTTCACGCCATCCATGCCTCTCCACACCTGCTCGCCTCCCTCCTTTCCTCCCTGCATGTTCTGTTGACTCCCCCACCCCACACACACATCCATGGATGTAATTACAGCAGACTTCATTCTCCGTCATTTACTGATCATTTACTCAGTCGCTGCCTCTGACTTCCTATTATCTGAGTGAGTAGATGGCTAACTGAGTGGCTGCCTTCCTCTCAGACATCATGTTTGGATCACTGACCCAGACTGACCACATTACTGCCCAATCAGCAGAAAGAAGCCTTAAAGAGACACAGCCCCTTTTATGAGACCACTTTCTGCTAAAAAGAGAAGCAGTTTCCATGTGAAGGCGTTGTTTAGGGCTAAACTTGACCTCTGACCCGGCTGGTTCTGTCTGCTGCCGCCCAGCGGGGGGGGGGGGGGGGGGGGGGGGGGGGCGTTCTTCTGCAGTCGGCCTTTCTAAGCAAGCTGTTGCTGAACTCGCAGATATTGAGCAGTTGGATCAATAGAACATTGTAAAGCTAGTGAAACAAATGGGATGTGGAAACAAGCTAATGTTGTGTTTAATATCAACCTTCTGCAGATTGGAAAACACATTTTCTGATTAAACTGATGAGCGGCGGAACCGGAACAGCTTCGATTTTCTCCCCCAGTGAATTACATGTTGTTTTGGAGTAAAAACTCTGATTACCATTTCATATTTTATACCAAATAGATTCAATTAGCTCTGGAGATGACAGGAAAGAGGGCTGTGGTGAAAGGAGACTTCCTGACTGCGACGGCAGAAGGTTTGTTCCTCTGACTGAGCAGCAGAACCGGAGGCCAGCAGCCAGACAGGCTGGTGGCTCCAGGATGAGCCGATTCCCAGGGAGGTTCTCCTGCAGCTCTGGTTTCAGCCACGCTGCCAGAGAACCGTCCTGAATCCTGGAAAGAGCTTCAGCTGAAGCAGCAGAAGAGTAGAGACTGGTCTAAACCAGACGATCAACCAAAAAAAGCAGTTTGGATCTCTGGCTGGTCAGAGCTCTGCTTCCTCATCGTCAACGTTTTATTCCTCTTAACCCGACGTAACGATTCACCTCTGGTCAGCAGGCAGAGGCCGACATGTTCAGGACTCCAGGACGTGTGAGCTCAGAGCCCACTGGGCCTCTGCAGGAACAACCCTGAGGTTCTGCTGCAGAGGGTTCTGCACGGGCCGCTGCTTCCACACCTCCAGTGGTCATGGATCAGTGAGATGTCTGCTGGGAAACTTTATTCTGTAATTGATGGCCTACACCACCGACCCCTGCAGGTTGGTGGCCGGTGCCGGTCTCCAGAGGTCAGTGGGCCGGAGGCGGGGTCCGCCCTGAACAGGTTCTAGAGTACCCAGAGAGAAGATGCACAGGGAGAACAAACAGAAAGGCGTCCCCAGCTGCTCCATCCTGCAGCTTTTCAGTCTGACTCTCACTGATGTTAGAATGTGTTAAACTGCAGAGCTGGAGCTGCAGAACGTGATGATGGAGGGAACGCAGGAGGAACGTGAGGAGATGGAGGAAGGACTTCATCCTAACGCTGACCCTGTTTAGATGAAGGCTCTCCGTCAGCCTTCTTCATCCCCCTGTTTTCCTTCCTTCAGGGATTCTTCCTCATTGTTTCTGTTTTAAACACGCAAAGATAAATGTGTCATTTTAATAACTTCACTCAATGTTTACTGAGAAGCTGAAACCTGCAAATGTGGAGATGCTCTACAGCCCTGTACTTAGTGAGGAAATCAGTGTTTATTCCTGAAAAGGATCAGATAACGTTATTAATCCCCAGAGGGAAGCTGGGTTCTGTTAGGTGTGACTGAACCTCATCAGTCAGCAGATCCCACACCTTCACCCTGTGGAACGTTCTCCTCCACAGACCAGGAGAACAGCAGCAGATTCCTGTCATCAGACTAAAACTGTTGAAACGACTCAAGACCAGAACCAGGAGTCCAAGTCGGTTCTGAAGTCTTTTATTCCAGAGAGGAGCCTGATAGCTAAAGGATCTGCCTCCCATTCTACTTTTAGAGACTCTAGGAACCACCAGCAGACCTGCAGTCTGAGAGCGAAGTGCTCTGTTAGGAACATACGGGGTAATCAGAGCTCTGATATATGATGGAGCTTGATTATTAAGGGCTTTATACGTTAGAAGGAGAATTTTAAATTCTATTCTTGATTTAACAGGAAGCCAATGAAGGGAAGCTAAAATTGGAGAAATATGATCCCTCTGGTTGATTTTCATCAGAACTCTTGCTGCAGCATTTTGGATCAGCTGAAGGCTTTGAACTGCATTTTGTGGACTTCCTGATAGTAAAGAATTACAATAGTCCAGCCTTGAAGTAACAAATGCATGGACTAGTTTTTCAGCATCACTCCTGGACAGAATGTTTCTAATTTTGGCGATATTCCTGAGGTGAAAAAAGGAAACTCTGGAAACCTGTTTAATATGGGATTTAAATGACATGTCTTGGTCAAAAATAACACCAAGATTTTTTACTTTATTACCAGAGGCCAAGTTAATGCCATCCAGAGTTATTGAGTGAACAACAGTTGTTTCTGAGGCTGTAGGCACTTCCTGACCTCCTCCTGTTCTCCACAGCTCGTTAACTCTGAACTGTTAACGAATCATTCAGCAGTGGAAGCATGTTTCTGACGGAGTGAGATTCTCTGCAGGTTCTATTCACGCCTTTAACCGTGCATCTGTGCTGACAGCTGCAGAGAGTGAAGGCAGGCTGCAGCCTTAGTGATCCCTGTGAGGCTCCAGGAAGGCGTGGTTCTCTGGTACCTGGTCAGGTGTTTGGGTCGAGGCTCGTCTGAAGCAGCTGCTTCCACCCTCAGAGCAGCAGCAATAAAAGCTGCATCCTGCAGACCAGACACGGTTCTCCTCTCTAGTCTGACATGGAATCTAATCCTCCAGCTGTCCTGGTTGCAGGTCCAGGTTCAGAGACGAGGACGAGGACGAGGACGAGGACAGGTGCAGCTTGGACGTCACTGTCGTCCCTAACTTGACTTCAGCCGGCCCTGATCAGCAGCCGCTGCTGCAGAACAGATCAGCTGCATCCCTCCTGTCCCTCCCTCTGTCCTCCTCAGCAGCAGCAGCTCCTCACCTGCTTTCAAGGTCACCCCCCCCCACCCCCCCACCTCAGTGTGTCTGTGTGTGTCTGCGTGCGTGAGCAGCGGCTCTAAGCGGGTTCCACGCTGCCAACAGCAGTGAGAATGGATTGGTGACGAGGAGAGGAGGTCGGCGAGGCTTTAGGATGAAGATGCAGCGCTGAGATGATGAGGTCACAAAGAGAGAACTCCCAGATAATTGGCAGCAGGAACGTTGTTCCACCACCTCTAACTCTGGCCTTCATGGGTTCTACTAAAAGAACATCACAAGTGTTCCCAGACGGTCTGCTTTCCTTCCAGCATGTCCTCGGCGTTTATTGATCGTTATATGTGTGGAACTGGAACCATGTTAGAACTGTGGAACCAGAACACACAGCTGAGGTTCTCCAGCTGGGAGCAGAACCTGCAGCTCTGACCCGTGGAGCGTGTTGGAGGCGCTGCGCTGAGACCGGCTGTCTGCTGGGGGGGGGGGGGGCAGGTGAGGAGTTCTAGTTGTGATCTGTGGGCTGTCACCAGGCAGCGTTCTCCTGTCAGCTGTTCCACAGCCTGACGCTGATCAGTCTGGATCTAAAGCAGAACCATTAAAGCAGCATTTCTGTCGCTTCAGCATCATTAATGGCTTTCAGAATAAAATCAGCTTCAGAAACAATTATGGCTTTCAGGACGTGAAAACCTCCAACCGCAGGAAGCTAAAAGCTCAGGGAGCCGTGGGAAGTGCTGTCAGGTGGTCGGGGGTCTGTGATGGGGGGGGGGGGGGGGGGGGAAGCAGCTGGATGAGGAGGTGGTGAGGAGGTGCTTCAGGAGCTGCAGGGCTTCCTGCTGGGTGTGCTCCAAATGTCTGAGGCCCCCCAGGAGGCCTTCAGCCTGGCTGGGCTTCTCCAGGCTGAAGGCCTCCACTGAGCTCCGCTCTCCTGCTGTCCCCCCCCCCCACCCCCCCACCCCCTGGACGTCTCCTCGCACCTCCTCTGCAGGCTTCCTTTCAGGTGAGGCATAAGGAGCGGAGGCGGCGTGGAGACGTCACCTGCAGCTCCGCCCCCCTAAACAAAGACGGCGCTGCCTTCCTGGCTAATTATGCCTTTAATGGCTGCAGCTCTGGGAAGCAGAGCAGTTTGCTTTGCCACTAATGAAGCTCTGCCTCTAACAGCTTTATGATTTACTTTGAGTAATTGGAGATTTGCTGCTTTCTGTTGGAGAATCAGGAGGAGATTTAGGCGTTCATTAACTTTGTAATTTATCCCTTGGAACCTTCTAAAGACTGACGTCCGTGTTGAGATTATGTGCGTCTTCTTGTTTCCTTTTAACCAAAGGAGGACGGAGTGGAGGACCTTTGTCCATCTTTCAGGTGTCTGGACTGAAGCTCTGAGGAGCTGATGCCTTGTTGACTACACAAACTGTTTTCCAGAGAAACGCTGAAATGTGAAGCTAAAAGAGGACGAATAAAAACAGGCTGAGGTCCTGCTGCCAGTTCCTGGCTCTTTAACCATTGCAGGCTCTGTTCTCCTTCCTGGGTTCCCCAAAACCTCTCACCAGCTGCTTTCTCATCATTTGGTCCTGATCAGGACTTTCCTCGTCCTCCTGAGACTCAGTGGAACCGGCTCCACCTCTCTCCAGAACCCATGAAGCAGTGTCTCAGAGGCAGATTCCTGCAGGGTTCCCTCCTGCTGTTTCTCAGCAGCGATGAAAAGCTGCTCCAGACTTTCCTCCACAGAGCCGGAGCAGACAAACCCAACAGAACCTAACCCAGAGGTGGTTCTACACGGTGCCGACACAGGGGGCTGAATGCAGTTCAGTTTTATTCAAATAGCACCAATTCACATCATGTCATCTCAAAGCTCTTTCCAAAGTCTGACTCTGAGAGACCAGCTGGATCACCTAGAAGATGAAGCTCAGATGATCTGCCTCCCCTGGATGAAGTCAGAGCTGCCAGAACCCCGGGCCTGGTGTAGCTGCTATGAAGAGAAAAAGCAACAATATGATGTAAAAACAGTAATTAATGCAAATTGGAGAGCAGTAGGAGAATTCAGCAGAGTGAAGGAAGTAGGTCTTGGTGTCCTCCAGCAGCAGAATACATGTGACCAGCGGCGTTTGCTAGTTTGTAAAACATCATATTATTTTCCTCCACTTTCCTCTTTTGATCAACTTTGTGTTTTAGATAAATAAATCCTGATAAAATCCTCAGAAGCTTGTGGTGATGGCAGGAAAAGTGAAACAGATATGGATAGCTGACTTTCCAAACTTTAACCCGCTTTAATGTCCAGAAGAAGCTCTGGAAAGTGTGACAGGAGGGCAGTGGCTGAGGAATGTGAGGATGGGCTGATCATTTTTCACACTGCTGACCGTCGCCGGGCAGAAAAGCTTCTTAGCAGCCCTGACGCCGTCCTGCGTCACGTCTCAGCGTGCCGGTTTGAAACCGTGGCCGCCTGCTTTAGCAAGTAGGCCCGAGTCTCTGGAGGAGACGGACGGAGAGGTTCTCCTGCAGGAGCATGGGCCAAGGAAGAGATGCTAGAAGAGACTGATGATCCGTGGCAGCAGCGACAAGGAGCTCCTTCCTGCGGTTCTCCAGAACTGTTCTGTAGTTCTCTACCATCAAAACAGAAACATTTTAACAGGAATTATTTCTGCTGTAAACGGGTTCTACGCTCAGCGATGGCATCAGTCCAGAGGACGGAACATGGAACCCTGCTGCTGGTTCTCTGCTGCTGGTTCTCTGCTGCTGGTTCTCTGCTGCTGGTTCTGTTCCCTGCTGCTTTGTTCATTTGAACGAACGAACGAACAAACGAATGAACAAATGAACGAATGAATGCATGAATGAATGAATGACACTTCCTTAAATAATGAAGGAAATGACAAAGTATCTAATTAATATGTATAGAACATTGATCTATTTCTGCATTTATTCCTAATTTGTCAGTTTGGTCCTCCATGAGAGGAGAACCAGGAGGAAAATAAAGAACAAGAGCTGCTAGAAAACCTTGTTCTTCCTCTTTGTAAAAAAATATTATTTCATTATGAGACAGACTGGGGGAGTGGTGGCCTGGAGGTTAGAGCAGAGCGGTTGTGTTCAGAGAAGGTTGTAAGTACCCGGTTCCATCCCCACTGCCTCCACATTCCCCAAAGGGATGATGGGTTAAGATGCAGAAGTGAATTTCTCCATTGTGAGATCAATAAAGTTCAATTATTGTTATTAATTTCCTTTGTGGAGAAAGCAGTGGGTCTCTACAGGGCAGAGGTCTTCTACATGCAGGTCCAGTCTGGTGAAGGCTGACCAGGTAGGTCAGGTAGAGATTGTCCTCCTTGTCTGGATCAGAACCCTGAGCTGAACAGAACTTCTCTCTGGGGGAAGTTTCTCCTCCTGATCAGGTGGAGGTTCCCATCAGGACGTTGGTGGTGGTGGTGGTGTGGAGCTTCAGTTCCCTGCATCAGTTAAAGACTCTGCAGGCTGCTGTGGCCGACACAGACTCCAGCGTGTCTGTGATGGCCTTAAAGTGAAGCTGGACATAAAGCTGGTCCACCAGGAGACTGTTGGATCCAGCGTCTCTAGAAGAAGAACGTTTGGTTCTTTTGTGTGGAGCATTGGTGCTTTTTTATAAAGTAAAATGTTTTAGTGTGGTTGACAGAAACTCTGCTTTAGTGTTTCACAGCCAGATAACATGCAGCAGATAAAACATTTTCTTCTGCTGTTCTGGTGGACCTGAGCGGTGTTGGACTCTGTGTCTCTGTGTCTCTGTGTCTCTGTGTGATGCAGAGACACAGAGACTCAGAGACACAGAGACACAGAGACACAGAGACACAGAGACACAGACATCATGACGCAGACTGGAGGCGTGTGATTTCATGGCCGACAGCCTTCCGCTCTGATCAACGTGTGTTTCTCTGCAGGGAACCAGACAGACCGTTGGACAGCTGACGGTTCGCATGGAGGAGCTTCTGCTGCACCCCCGGTCTAAGCCAGAGAGAAGCGCATGCTGAGCTGGGAGGAGACTGAGAGGTAGGCGGCACCGGTCTGGGATCACCGAGCATGCTGGGAAAGCTGGGTGTGTTCCAGCTCTGGTTGGTCATCATGGGGGCGGGAGGTAGTCAGACTGTTTTTAGGCTCATCTCTGCACCAAGATGTCCACTCAGGTCTTTCTGAGTTGGTCCTTGTGTCTCTGCGTCCTTTGGATTCATCAAACCAGACGAGCTGGAGGATGCTGGGAGTCAGACCTGGAGTCAGACCTGGAGTCTGAACTGGAGTCAGAACTGGAGTCAGACCAGGAGTCAGACCTGGAGTCTGACCTGGAGTCTGATCTGGAGTCTGACCTGGAGTCAGACCTGGAGTCAGACCTGGAGTCAGACCTGGAGTCTGAACTGGAGTCAGAACTGGAGTCAGACCTGGAGTCTGAGCTGGAGTCTGAACTGGAGTCAGACCTGGAGTCAGACCTGGAGTCAGACCTGGAGTCTGAGCTGGAGTCTGAACTGGAGTCAGACCTGGAGTCAGACCTGGAGTCTGACCTGGAGTCTGAACTGGAGTCAGACCTGGAGTTTGACCTGGAGTCAGACCTGGAGTCTGATCTGGAGTCTGAACTGGAGTCAGACCTGGAGTCAGACCTGGAGTCTGAACTGGAGTCAGACCTGGAGTCAGACCTGGAGTCTGAACTGAAGTCAGACCTGGAGTCAGACCTGGAGTCTGACCTGGAGTCTGAACTGGAGTCAGACCTGGAGTCAGGCCTGGAGTCTGAACTGGAGTCTGAACTGGAGTCTGAACTGGAGTCAGACCTGGAGTCAGACCTGGAGTCTGACCTGGAGTCTGAACTGGAGTCAGACCTGGAGTTTGACCTGGAGTCAGACCTGGAGTCTGAACTGGAGTCAGACCTGGAGTCAGACCTGGAGTCTGAACTGGAGTCAGACCTGGAGTCAGGCCTGGAGTCTGAACTGGAGTCTGAACTGGAGTCTGACCTGGAGTCAGACCTGGAGTCTGACCTGGAGTCTGAACTGGAGTCAGACCTGGAGTCAGACCTGGAGTCAGACCTGGAGTCTGACCTGGAGTCTGACCTGGAGTCTGACCTGGAGTCTGACCTGGAGTCTGAACTGGAGTCAGACCTGGAGTCAGACCTGGAGTCAGACCTGGAGTCAGACCTGGAGTCAGACCTGGAGTCTGAACTGGAGTCAGACCTGGAGTTTGACCTGGAGTCAGACCTGGAGTCTGAACTGGAGTCAGACCTGGAGTCAGACCTGGAGTCTGAACTGGAGTCAGACCTGGAGTCAGGCCTGGAGTCTGAACTGGAGTCTGACCTGGAGTCAGACCTGGAGTCTGACCTGGAGTCTGAACTGGAGTCAGACCTGGAGTCAGACCTGGAGTCAGACCTGGAGTCTGACCTGGAGTCTGACCTGGAGTCTGACCTGGAGTCTGACCTGGAGTCAGACCTGGAGTCTGACCAGGAGTCTGAACTGGAGTCTGACCTGGAGTCAGACCTGGAGTCTGACCTGGAGTCTGAACTGGAGTCAGACCTGGAGTCTGAGGGCCTCCTTCAGGGCGTCTGTGGCTGATGAACAGAGCAGAACGTGGCTGAGCGGCTTCCTCTGCACTGCTCACTAGTTCCATTTGGCTTTTGGACAAATGTCCTCACAGAGATGGACATGACTGGGCTTGTCTGCTGAAGGAAGTGCTGGTTCTCCGGTTCTCCGGTTCTCCGGTTCTCCGGTCCACTGAGCTGGAACAGGTATGATGGTTAGCGTGTGCTACCTGGGTTTGTTGGTTTCTAGGCAACGGCAGCTTGAAGGAAACGCGCTTCCTGTCGCCACTTTTGTCTTTTTTCTCTCAGACATTTAAACTTGGAAGGATCAGTTCATTTATTTATTTATTTAATCAGTTCAGTGCACATTAATGAACAATCATATACTCTTGTACAGGTTGTAAATGAGCCAGATTATAGCATAGATGCTAATTTACATCTGTCGTCCTGAGGCAGGAACAATAAAAAAAACACCACCACAAGATAACAAAATACAATATCAGGACATTATGGCCCATAAATAATCATCCTAGTGGAGAAGAAGCTGGACAACCAGATTCCCCCAGCATGATGCTGCCACCATCATCCAGGTTTTCTAAGTTGTGTCAGATGCATAGAAATGTAAGCCACATTTTTCAGATTTGTCAGAGGTTCTGGTGACCCATGCTTCACGTTCCTTGCTCTTCAGATTGATGCAGCATGGTGTTCCTAAGGAATCAGAGAGGTCTGTGGGTTTGAGGCCAAAGGCTGAAGTCTTCCAGCAGTATGAGTGTCTAAAGAGCTCCTCTGATCTAAAACCAGATGTTAGTCACAACATAACCTGGAACACGCTCTTCACCCTCTTCTACAGGCGGACAGCTTTAAAGCATGCCTCTGGAGCCTGTTGGTGCTTTTCCTACACATACTGCTGTCACAACCCAAACACAGCGCCGCTAACCTGGGAACTAAAGACCTCCATCCATATTTAATGTGCAATATTCCAAGTAATTCGGTTCATTTAGCTTGTGGCAGATGTTTAAATAATTGTAAGTTTCTGCCGTCAGAAGTTAATGCATCCAGAGAAAATGTGTTTTATGGGATGGACTGTGGAGGCTGCAGATAACGCTCCATCGTGTGAAGCATAAGGTGTCAGAGGAGGAACCAGGAGCTCCAACATCATTCAGTGGAGGTCTGAGACAGCCTGGAAATGATGTCATCAGCTAAAGGCTCCAGTGCAGACTCCCTCCATCTAAGCTAGATGGCCACTACTGCCTGTGTATTTCAGACAGAGACTGAAAGTGATGCCGCCTTAATGGCCACATTAGTTTGTTGCTGCAGCTGAACTGTTGGAGGAACTCTGCTGAGCAAATAGGCTCATTAAGTAGCTATAGATCTCCTAACAAACACCGACTGAGGCCAGGCTCCACCTGCATGCAGCTGCTCTCTGCGTTCTCTTCCTGCATCAGAACGCACGCCTCACACTCCGTCATTTTCACACACTCTGCTGCTGCATGCACAGAAACAGCTCCGTGTCATCCAAGGCTTCTGCATCGTGACTAATTTAGGCTGCTGCGGTCCAGGCAGCGCCCTAATGAGACAGAGCGCTCCCAGAGATGGCAGGTCCAGGTCTGAACGTCCCAGGGAGGAGCTGAGCGGGCCTAATGGTCACAAGCCGTTTAATAGGAAGTCCAGACACGGGATGAGGGCGCCAATAATGAGCGCGAGGGCGGGGACATGAAGCAGGCGCAGGGTGGAGCTGCTGCTGCCGCTGCCGCTGCCGCTGCTGTTTGCTCCTTTGCTTTTAGCAACATTTCACTCTGATTACATGTCAAGTTTCTGTCCTGAAAACCTTTCCCTGGGTTTATTTAACACGGCCGACCATCATGCTTCCTGATTCTTGCAGAACACAACACAAAGTTTTACCCTTTAAAATCCTTTGGTACTGAACTTGATCCTTGAAGCTTCAGAAACGGTTCCAGGTCATACACAGACACCTATGAGCTGCGAGGAGGTCGCTCAGACCCTTCCTGCCATGTTACGCCCGTAGCCTAAAGGAGACACAGGGCCTCGTCTTTCCCTACGGGGGGTGTGACTCCGGCTCTGGAGTCACAGGGAAAGGTTCTGGGTTTGTGGCCTGGGGCGGGTTGCTGTGCAGCGGAGTAAAGAGCAGAGTTTACAAATCTATGTATTTTATAGCCTCAACTTATCAGAAAAAGGTTTTAAAGGTGTTTAGGCAAGAAAGTGCACCTCCACCCTTCATCTGTGCAGTTCATCAAATCATTTTGTGTGTTGGGACGTGTCGGGAACGGCAGACCTGCTGACCGGCTGGTTTCCTGCAGACTGGATCTGTTCGTCACACCTGAAAACGGAATATAAAGCCTGCATTTGTGGGAGAATCTGCAAGTATTAGATGTTAAATAGGAAATCTTGGCTGGATGTTTGCAGCGTTTTAGGTTCATTTCAAACTTTTTCCCCTCAATTCTATTTTTATATTGATATTTTACTACTGATTGAACTCAGCCTGTGTGTGTGTGTGTGTGTGTGTGTGTGTGTGTGTGTGTGTGTGTGTGTGTGTGTGTGTGTGTGTGTGTGTGTGTGTGTGTGTGTGTGTGTGTGTGTGCGCCTGCTCCTGTTAGAAGGTACTCCTGGTCTGGTGTTCTGTTAGCTGTGACATCATCAGGGGAGGCAGATCATCCTCTATTACCATCTAACATAGAAAGTACTCCTGGGTCAATGTGAGCTTCTGTGCTTTCTGTGTCTCTGCTCTGTCTTCTCTAATTGAAAATAAAACTAAACATTAAGCAGCGTAGAAAACTTGTGAGGTGCATTTAGGGACTGGAGGTAGTGGCTGTTCCCAGCTGTGGTGCATTTAATGACCAGAGAGAAAAACTGTTTCTTCAGCGTTTGATCTGCCGATTATATTTCTGCAATTTAGCTGATTGGTGCGTTTCTTCTATGACGTGTTTCTAATAATCAGCTGGCTGAGGGGTCAAAGGTCAATCATTAAAGGATTTTAATGGAGTTGCATTATTCTCTGTCAATGTTTAAGGATCCTTCCAGTCATTAAAATATACATTTGGGTTCAACCCTAAGCGCTGAAGAAGTTTCCACATCTAGTGGCACAAATTCCAAACTGCAACAGTCAGTTCAGCCGTTTTTCTACTGCAAGCCCCATGAAGTGGTCCTCACTCTGATGCCTAAACAATTCAATTCAATTCAATTCAGTTTTGCTCATATAGCACCAGTTAACATGAAGCCAAAGCGCAAGTTCAATTGAAGAAACTCATCGCCTGCCTCCAACCAATCAGAGGCCGATCCGCCTCTGATGTGAGCCAATCAGCTACGAACCGCACCTCCATGAAGCCAATCAGCATCCCACGCTCATCTTAAAAGCAACTTCAAATCCACGTCTCAGCCTGCTAACCAGCAAGCGCAAACATCATGTCGGATTTCGAATCAGATGTCCGATTCAACCCGCCCGGTTGAGCCCGGTTCTGCCAGAGGTTTCTTCCCAAAGGGGAGTTTTTTCTCTCCACAGTCGCTTCATGCTTGCTCATCATGGACAGTTCATGCAAACCGGTGTTTATCAAGTTGGACATCTATCTTAAACAGATCACCATATGGACTGAACAAACTTCTTCTATCTCCACTCCACCACCAGTTTCAGACCGGGGGGAAATATTCCTGTTCTCATACATCTACTTATGCATATTAAAGTATAATTCAGCATTAATGTTCCTGCCGAGGTCTGAGCGCCAAAGACTTAAAATATTGTGTCAATAAAATTCTTCTAATTGCCATTTCTTTCTCTGAGTTTTTCAGATTGAATTAACATCCCATCATCTCAAGTCTCTTCCCAAAGTCAGCCTCCATCAGATCCTCCAGGTTGGTGAGAAAGTTTCCTCTCTAAGGAAACCCAGCAGGTTGCATCAAGTCTCTCCAAGCAGCATTCACTCCTCCTGAAAGAGCGTAGAGCCACAGTGGACAGTCGTCTGCATTGTTGATGGCTTTGCAGCAATCCCTCATACTGAGCATGCATGAAGCCACAGTGGACAGTCGTCTGCATTGTTGATGGCTGAATTTAACTTTAACAGCCTCTGTTAAATAACCTGCAGCACAGGCTCCTGTTTAATACACATAATTTGATTAGTTTAATACCAGAATCAGCAGGTCAGACCTAAAATGACCCAGAAATCCATGCCAGCTAGAAAAAGCCTGATCGGTACATCTCTCAGAGAAATATCAACTCAGCAGAAGGATGGAAACCATCTTTCTCCCTCTGCTCCCTGTAGGAGAACCTGAAAGTGTGAAACCTGTCTGAGGTCCAACATGGACAGAAATACCGTGGACACACGTCCTGTGGACGGTTGGACCCACATTTCAGATGAAAACTTGAATGAATTGACATTCCTGGCTGCTTTCTAACATGATCCTGTGTGAGCTGCAACTTCACTCCACTGTCTGCTGAGAGTGAGAGTCAGAGATGAAAACCTTGCCTGTAACCTGTGCTGTGAAATGAAGCTCCTGTTTGTCAGTTTTAATAGTGCTTCTTCAGCAATTACACCAGCTACCGATGATAGAACTGCAAACACCAAGTGAACTCAACCGATGATGATTACAGCCGTTCCTGCCGTTTAAAGTGGTCAGTCGTCTGCAGAGGGGTGCAGGTTGTAATGTGTAGGTTACAGGGTTTAAGTTGCAGGTTGTATGTTGCAGGTTGTAAGGTGCAGGCTGCATTGCAGAGGATAGTTTTGGTTTTACCTTCTAAAAGTCTTATTTGTGCTGAGGTCAGTAGTTCCTGCAGCGTCAGCAGAATAAACCGTAATGAGGAGCGATGATAAAATGCTGCTCAGAGCTGAGAGCACGAGGTCCCAGTGAGTCCCGTCCTGCACGCAGGATCTCTGCTCTCCAGTGGAGGTGGGAGACGCGGCAGCAGGGATGGCTAACGCTCGTCTTGCTGATGTTCCTGATTCATCAGACCTGTCTGCCTGTGATTAATGAGAGTAAAGCTGTAATTATCAGACCCTCAGCGTTCAGCAGGCTGCGCTCTGTGTCTGAATCGGTTTCTGCTGCTGTGTGAGACTAACGGGGAGCTTTGTTGTCCTGGAGGCCCTGTGAGGAAGGGATGGAGTTTGTGTGGCTCGGCTGGTGTTCTCATTCTATCCTGGGATGGATTAACGCTCCCCTGTGAAAGCACTAAATCTCCCCGGCGGCAGGTTGCCGTGGTTATCGTCTTGTAGGTAGCTGTAAACACGGGACTCTGATAACTTCCTCTGACTGGGATCGCTGCTTCTGTCCTCTCTTCTCGTTTTCCTGCTGCCTGTGTTCAGACGCCTAAAACAGGCTGTTAGTGAAATCAATCAGCAGCCTCTCTGCTTCCTTTCTGTCGTTCTCGTCCTGCTGCAGCATCGTTCTCATGAAACCAGACTTCTCTAATTGGATCTGAGCTTTCTGGATTTTCCTGCCAAGATGGCCGAGTAGCTAAAAGAGCAGATTTAGCTGCTGTGTGGCGCCAGCTCTGCTGCTTCTTGGCTTCATGTCAGATTAGTTCCCTGCTGTTCAGAGGTGGAGACTTTTACTAACCTTTTATACAAAATCATCTTTTTAAAACATGAATGGTGAGTTTATGTGTTAACGCTGCATGTCTCAGTATTTCAGGGGGAAAATCCGTCCTTGTGCCAAATGTGTTTCTCTGGTTGAACTGGCAGCAACTCCAACATCTGAGGAGTTTGTTATGTGGATCCAGAGGGAGTGACTGTGTGGAAGAGAGATAAGTGATTTATTAAAAACGTCTCTATCTGCTGAGTGGCTGCAGTTCTGCTCAGCGTTATTTATACCAGCCTGGCCAAAGATCTTCACTTTAAGCAGTTTATTTATGTGCTGGACCTGAAATCAGCGGGTCAGGTACCGGCCCAACGTGACGCCACCCCCCCCCCCCCCTCCTTCAGCCCGATGATGGATCCATCAGCGCTGATGTTGGACCGGGAAGTCTATAATTCCTCACTTTCACAATATTTCCTTTTTTAACTAAAATGCAGGTTTTATCAAGATCTGATCAGTTTTTTCTATCGCTGCTAAAATCTTTTCTACTGATTGCTGCAGAGTTTGAAGCATCAGCCGTTTCTCTCTGTAAGCAGGAAGAATGTCCCAGCTTCCTTTGAGGCACATTACTGGCAGTGCACAGCAACAGGTGGGGGAGGGGCAGTAGACATTTATCCTGGCACACTTTCCTCTCATTAGAAAGACTTTAAATCATAAAACCCACGTGACGTTGCACCTTTTAAAAAGCTTAACCCGGGTTGGTACCGGTACCGACTTTAGTCTGGTCTGTGCCGTAATGGAGCCCCAAAATTCACCTTTATGGTTCAGAACCATGAAGTCAAATGAAACATAATCAGGATCCAAAAGCAGATCACTTTGAGAAAAAATGGACTATCATGATGGTGTGGCATTACCTATGCTTTAAGTTATTTAATGTTTAATAAATAACTCTCTGTTAGGTAATGTCTGGTGAATATCAGACCAATCAGCTGATATCAGGACAATAGATTAAAGGGATGAATGGAGAACTGGCGATCTTTTAAACTCACATACATAGAATAAAGGAGGGACACCTTCTCTTCAAGTTCAAGAATTTATTAACAGAAATAAATAAAATCCAGAGAACATCAATAAAAATGCTGTTTATCTGAATTAACACTATATTTCAATCAACATATCCTCTCTGCTAGGCTAGTGAAACTTAACTAAACTACTAAGCAAAAGATAAAAAAGAAGCTAAGCTAAGGAACTATTTACACACAAAAGAAACAAAAGAAAATATCAGAATGATTCAGTGAATCCTGGTTCACTGCAGATCTGAGTTAAAGAACCAAAGTTCATCTTAAAGAACGTGGAATGAGGTTAAATTATCTTAAGTAAATTAGTGTAGGGGACTTCTGAGTCATGTGATCATTAGCTTGATGAGTTAATCTTAAATTTCACAGAATACCATTAGATTAACATTAATGTTCCCTGTTAATAAATGGTGAAGCGAAAAGTGACAAACATGTTTAAGCAAACTGTAATTAGTAGCAAAGCTGTTAAGGAGGCTAACAGTGGCGATTTATGCTAGCTGACGTTCTGAGCTGGTTCCCTGGCCTCCATGATGCTGGATGATCTCTGATGTTCTCTGAAGAACATCTGAGGCCAGAAGGTTCTGCTGTTCTGACTGACGGGGTCTGAAAATAAAAGCTGACCACACTTTTCAGGTTTTTCTGTGTAAACAATGAATAAATGAAAGGCTTTCCTTCTGGGCGGTGATGTTGCCGTTGTTCTCCTCTCAGATCAAATCCAGGATGCCAGCCGGCCGGCATTCAGTGCGTTCTGCTTTGCAGATGATTTAACTGAACATCCATGCTGGAACCGGGACGCCTCTGTAGCCCTCAGGTCTTCCCAGTGGCTGATGGGATTGTAGTTCCTCTGATTGTTAGCGCCTTCACTGTGACACCACCCTTTATGAGTTTGTCCTTTGCTTTGGCCGTCCTTGCAGGGCTAAATATTTACAGCTTGCAGAACCGATGCTTCTGGTGCTGCACAGGCATGTTCTGACAGCCTGAGCTATTCCTGACCCTGAAATTTGCTTTGCCCGTCATTTTGATGCTCAGCTGGCCGCACAGAGCTCACAGCCGGAGAACGTTCCTGTTTCCTCGCTGGCATTTCAAGATGATGCAGGAACTTGTTTCTCAGAACAACCTCCTTCCATCAGGAGGGAGAAGCTTTGCTACATAAAAACTACAAACTGCTTCTAAGTCACACCTTGGCATCAGCTACAGTTTCTCAGACTCACCAGTGTGAGTTTTTAACCTCACACATTATTGATCGTTTCATTTCTCCTGACTTTCATCCAATCTTTCAAAGTGGATCAAACCTCAGTTCATTTTCAAACTATTTGCTGTTGGAAGGATTTCCATTCATGCAGCAGAACGTTTGTGAGAACTTTCAGATGCTCTGAGTCCCTGGAAGCATTTGGTGTAAGAGACTCATGACCCTGCAGCCCGTTGCTGCGTCTCCTTCACTTCCTGGTTCCAGTCCTTCATCAGCAGGAGGACAGGGGGGACAGGGGGACAGGGAGGACAGGGAGGACAGGGAGGACAGGGGGGACAGGGGGGACAGGGGGACAGGGAGGACATGGGGGACAGGGGGGGACATGGAGGACAGGGAGGACAGGGGGGACAGGGAGGACAGGGGGGACAGGGGGACAGGGAGGACATGGGGGACAGGGGGGACATGGAGGACAGGGAGGACAGGGAGGACAGGGAGGACAGGGGGGACAGGGGGACAGGGAGGACAGGGGGACAGGGAGGACATGGAGAACAGGGAGAGTGTGGTCCTCTGGGTTTTAATCAGAGAGGTGAAGGAACCAGACCCCCGGTGCAGCAGAGACATGCTGCCAGTCCCTTTTGTCTCTTAGACTTGGACAAACTTTATTGTCATTTTGTACGCACAGTGTTTACAAAATGACATTTCGTTGCAGTTTACAACAGTGTAATGAGATTGCAATTGGAATAAAATAACATTACAATATAAAGTGCAGCAGTGACAAGAATGTAACAATGCAGATGAAAAATTGCTGTTTTTAAAAGTGTGCAGAAGAATATTCCACCATGTTTATGGTGCAAAAATAAAGGTGGAAAAATGCATTAGTATGAAAAAGTTCAGTGCAGTGCAACATAATATGGTGCAGAAATGCAGTAAACGCTCAGTTATGTACTTTAAATGGGTTTTTATAACCATTATGTTGCACTACCCATGTTGGTAGTACAACATAATGATGCAAATGTGATGCAGAGTCCAGTTAGAGTTCAGCAGTCTGATGGCAGCAGGGAAAAGCTGTTGCAGAACCTGGTGGACCTGCAGCGGATGCTGGAAGCCTCTTCCCAGAGGGCAGCAGGGAAAACAGTCCATGGGGGGGGGGGGGGGGGGGGGGGGGGGGGTCACTGACTTTTGCAAACAAATGCCTTTTTGCACCATTATCTTTGCATATAAACAATGGCTGAACATTCTCTGCACATTGTTCTTGCACACTGTTTTTCTGCTGCACTGTTACATCTGATCACTGCTGCACTTTGAATTGTAACGCTGCCTTATTCCACCTGAAATCCCATTACACTGTTGTAGACTCTATGCAACGACATTTGGTTCTGTGGGCACTCTGTACATACAGAATAAAGTTGTCTAAGTCTCAGTGATGTTACACGCAGCGCTGGGATGAAATATCCTGAATGGAGGGAAGAGGAGACCCATTCTGGCCTCGCTCCATTGGCTCCCAGAGCATTTCACAGCTCATTTTAAACTTCTTATTCTCATTTTTAAGTGTCTGAAGGCCCACCTTACCTCTCTGACCTCACTACTCGCCCTGTCAGGTCAGCTGGGCTGCATCTCCTGGAGGAACGGAGGTCTGAGCTCAGAGCGGCGGCCCGTTTCTCTTGTTGCTCCTCAGGTACGGAATAACCGGCCAGCTTTAACACCCGGCTGAAAACCTACTGCTATTCTTTGGCTTCTACCACTGGAGACTTAGTTTTAGTTTTAAATTGATTTCTTTTAAGCATCTTTAATCTTGTTCTTCTTGTTTCTCAACGGATGTGTTTGACGTACAGAACTTTGTTCCAGCTGATGGCTGTTTTGAAGCGCTTTATAAATAAAGTTGGTCCAGTAAAAGTGTGTTTTCTGGTTCCGTCACCAAACTAAGTACAACCTGTTGGTTCTGGAACCGGTCCAGAACCGATCTTCATCGAAGGGAACTAAACTTGGTGCTGGTTGTTTGTTATTTCAGACATTTGCAGTTTTGGTTTTGATGCTTCAGAGCTTTTTATCCACATGGACTCGTTTCCTCCGGCATGCTCAGATAAATCTGGAGAAGTCTGTTCCCGTCAGAGCCGGATCCGTGTGGACGGGCCTTCATCTGATCTGGCCCGTGCATCTCCATGTCGGGCCGGTCGTTGGTTAGCAGCCGACTGGGAACGCTCGGAGGATCAGCCTCCTTAACTCCAGGTTGCTCAGCTGCGCGCCCCCAGAACCCACAAAGACACCTGCACAGGTGTCCCTCTGACAGAAGCTGGTGTTGGCTTTAAGCCTGATGACATTTCATCTGGCCTCATCCCTGCATCGCGGTGTGGGGTGGCTGAGGTATTCATGCCGTCAGGCAGCAGGTTCACAGGCTCATGCTGAATTTCATCAGAGGTAGGTGGACGTGTGATGAAGTGATGCATTCTGAAAATGTTCCTCGCCCTAACTGAGACGATGCATGCAGACACCAACGTCTCGCCCTGACACTGACGCCGTGTTGGCGTGGCCCTTTAAGAGAGCGGCTCACTGGTTCTCCACCCATGGCTGTCTGAGCCGTCTGAGCTGCAGTTTTGGCACTGAGGCAGACGGTGATACTTGGTGCTGCAGCCCAGAGAGACGGTCTGGATTTCACGCTGCGTTGGCCGGGCAGAGGCTTACTGGCTGACTACTGGAACCCCGGGTCAGTCCACATAAAAGCAAGTTTGCTTTCTGCGTGCCAACAGCGATGGACTGCTGTGTAGTCAGAGCTCATTAAAGCTCGACAGGCCGACGTCTCCCTGTGCCTCTGCAGCTGCCAGACACTGAAAGAGGGGAACGTTTACTGAGTATCATGGAGTCATACGGCTCCTTTAATGGAAAGTAGTTCAAATGTCATTGTGTCTGTTAAATATCAGCTGCATCTAATGCAGCATTTTCAGCAGAATCAGCTTTAATCACAGACTTGCTTCATACAACAAGGAATTTGACTCCAGTTCCACGTTCCTCTCAATGAGGACATTTTAAGTACAGTTTACCGTCAAGAATCTTTGTCATTGTGTGACTATAATGAAATTTATACAGATTCACACGCAGACACAACCAGACCTCAAATGCATTAACCGAGAACACGTCCTGAGAAGCTGAAGATGGCGGATCGTCCTCAGCACCTGATTTAAATGCTCCAGTGAAATCAGGCAGAGACATTCAGTTCAGAGACAAGGGAACTTTCTGTGCGTTTGCATGAATAAGTCAGACAAACTGCGAGGATGAAAGGTGTGCAAATAGTTTACCCTGCTGCAGCATATAACAGGACCGCTGGACTTTATATAACCTCGCTGGATTTCTTCACTCAATGTGCCTAGAATGAAGCATATTTTCATATAGAAAGCCATTTTAGGAAAATTGCCATCATATATTTAGCCCACGTTCGCTGCTCTGCAGAACACACACAGTCTGAGAGCCGGCTGCAGTTTAAGGTGCTCCTGGTGTGCAGAGTCAGGAAAGATGAGTCTGTCTTGCTTTGGCCCATGGTGCCGGAATGATCTGCAGCTACGGTTAGGCCTGGACTCTCTGGTTTCTTTAAGGAACCATGACTTCACCGTAGAAACCATTTCATATAGCTGATATTGGCTTTGCTCTGATTGGCTACAACCATATCAGGAAATCCCGTCAAACGAGCCTTTGATCAGGCCAAGCTGACCAAAGGTGGACAGTTCAACACCGTGGGACCAAAATACAAAGCCACATGGACCGCTGTGTGGCGGGGAGCTCGCTGCAGCAGCATGTACGACGCTGGGAGCCGTCTTCACGGCGGCACCGCAGCAGAGAACAGCATACCCGCGCCACTCTATGGTGCTTCTGTAGAAGGTCGTGAGGATGGACAGGTGGGCTCTCCTCATCCTCCTCAGGAAGTACAGTCGTATCTCTGCCCTCTTCACCAGTGACGTGGTGTTCTCAGTCCAGGTGAGGTTGTCCGTGATGTTCACCCCCAGGAACTTGGTGCTGCTGACCACCTCCACAGCTGAGCTGTTGATGAGCAGTGGAGCGTGGTGAGGCTGGTTCTTCCTGAAGTCGACGATGATCTCCTTCGTCTTCTCCACGTTCAGGATCAGGCTGTTGTCTCTGCACCAGCCCACCAGCTGCTCCACCTCCTCTCTGTAGTCCTGGTCGTTGTCGTCTCTGATCAGGCCCACCACCGTTGTGTCGTCTGCAAACTTCACGATGTGATTGGTGGTGAACCTGGGGACGCAGTCGTGTGTCATCAGGGTGAACAGCAGGGGGCTCAGGACGCAGCCCTGAGGGGAGCCCGTGCTGAGGGTGATGACATCAGAGGTGTTCTGATGACCCGGACTGACTGAGGTCTGTTGGTGAGGAAGTCTAGCAGCCAGTTTCGTAGGGGTGTGCTGAAGCCCAGATGCTCCAGTTTTCCCACCAGATGTTGTGGGATGATGGTGTTAAACGCTGAAGTCCAGGAACAGCATCTGCACGTGCGTGTTCTTCTCCTCCAGGTGTGCCAGGCTCAGGTGAAGAGCAGAGGAGATGGCGTCCTCAGTGGAGCGGTTCCGTCGGTAGGCAAACTGGAACGGGTCGAGTGTTGATGGGAGACTGGAGACGATGTGTTCCTTTACCAGCCTTTCAAAGCACTTCATCATGATGGGAGTCAGTGCAACAGGCCGGTAGTCGTTGAAACAGGTGACTTAAGGTTTCTTCGGCACCGGAATGATGGAGGCAGACTTGAAGCATGCTGGCACTATGGCTTGGTCCAGCGAGGTGTTAAAAATAAATTTGGACAGCATTTAGAGATGAAACAAACTTCCAGGTAATGACAGCGTTGCAGTCGCCACCTTCTGTGTTGGTACAGAAGTTATTTTTAGATGCGTTTGACCAAAAATCCCGACTTGAACTCTTCTGTGATGCTCTCGTCCTTCAGGAGTGGAGCCATCATGGGTTGCAGACCATCCTCTGACATATCAGCTCACCTTTTTAGTAACCGCTGTGAGGCTGAAGACGGGACAGCTTCAGCGGCGGCTGCCTACTGTTTGAGCCGACACAGGGAGGCTGATCTAGGGTTAGGGTTAGGCCTAGCTAACACCTTCCTCCTCTGGAGTGGAGCAGTCAGGCATGCATCAGCTGGGGGGGGGGGGTCTCTATCAGAGGCCTGGCCGCTTGAGGATCTTCTTAGGATCTTAGCTGTTCCTTAGATCGTCTGGACTGGGATGGTCTGATGTTTCTCCAGGTTTCTGTTGGAGCCACTTCTCCAGGGTGGGGGTTGCTGCTCCGAGTGCTCTGATGACCACGGGTCACTACTGTAGTCTTCACCTTCCAGGTTCTTTCTAGTTTCTCCCTGAACCCTTGGTATTTCTCCAGTTTTTCTTTTTTCCTGATGTTTCCATCCTGATGGCCACATCCATCACCACAGCTGCTTATCAATGATCACAATGTCTGCTTGGTTGGCCGTTACCATTGTGTCTGTTTGTATCTGGAAGTCCCACAGGATCTTCTGTCATTCTCCACCATCTTGGGAGGTGACTCCCATGTTGACCTGGGGGTCTCCAGGTATTCTGAACAGATGTTTCTGTCCACTATACCAGCAGCTTGGTTATAGTGTTCCATGTGTTCCTTCCCTGCCAGAATCCTACATCCTGCTGTGAGATGCTGGATGGTTTCTGGGCCTCTCTGCATCGCCTGCACCTGGGATCTTACCTGGTCAGGTAGATCTGGGCCTCTATGGCTCTGGTGCTGAAAGCCTGCTCCTGTGCTGCTATGATCAGAGCTTCAGGGATGTCCTTCAGTCCAGCCTCTCTAGCCATTGGTAGGGGCCGTCCCCTTCTGGGGTCTTTCATTATCAGGACTGTTCTACCCTCTGTCAGCCATTCAGGGTCCCATTCGTCAGCAGTTGGGTCATTTGTGCCACTAGGCGTTCATGGAGAGACGTCAGCTTCTTCAGCCATGTGGATCATATCTGGTTCTGGTACTGTCCAGTTCTTCATACCTGAGAGTTTCTATTGGATGTCTGCCATTGTGATGTTCACTGGACGTTGTTCAGGAAGATTATCGTGGTCTGCTCTTAGATCCATTAGCCACTGTGCATCATTGTGTGATGCTTCTTTCTCCCAGATCCCTTGCCAGTATTGCTCAGTCTCCTGCCTTGTGTGTTATTACCCTGCCACTGGGAGTAAACCTTACCTGGTCCAGTGAGAACAGCCTGTTCATTCTTCTGGCTTCTATCTCCTTTCTCTTCAGTCTGGCAGCCAAGGCTTGGCATCTATGTCAATTTCCAGGGCCTCAGGTATGCACTTCTGTTTGTATCTCTGGGGGATTCCCTTTCTAGATGCACCCTTCTGACAATTGGCTGACTCATTTCTGTGTTCCATTGATTTTAGCTTCCAACCTTCTTTTCCATGGTGGACTTTGTCCATTACGGCCACTCTTAATGTTACCTTTGCCAAGCATCTAAAGGATCACCAGTGCTGTATTGTATATCAGCTCATTGGTCTCTGTGATAGTCACAGTAGGGATTGTACTTGTGCTGTGTTCACATCATCTAGCAGATCCTCTGTAGGCACTTCACTCATCTTCACAAATCGGTGTTGGTGTTAACAGGTTCCTAATTTAGCCATGATCTTAGCTCTTAGGTCAGACGTTCTCTCATTCAGTTGTTCTTGCATCATTGGGGCTTGATGTCAACTCCCCTATCTGACCTGTGTCTTGGTTCCCCGTTGCTCTAGTTGTGAAACTATCTCTTGGATCTCTAGGAATGAAACATTCCTAGAGATCCAACATCCACAAACAGCAGTTGCTGTTTGTTAGTCTAGACAAACTGCGACTAACTGTTTCCCACAGTCTTTTCACATAGCCCTGGTGACTAGGGTTGCTGGAGTAGTAGCATTCCAAGAGTGCATTATTGTCTTCTTGAATCCATTGCCTTCATGTTCCAGTTGTCCATTTGTCGTCAAAGTGTCCTGGTTCCTGAACACCTGACGCAGACCTTGTTTCACCTGCTGACGGTCTCTGTTTATGTGCTCTCATCATGTATAAGATGTAGGCAGTTAGCTCTAATGCTCTTGCCCAAGGACCAACACTGGATGATGTTATAAATCCATTATATATGCATATACACATATGCCCCATGCAGGGTTTGAACCCTTCTGCATGAGAGTTGGACACCGTACCAACCGAGCTAGTGAACAGAAATATATTTCTGATAAATATGAATATATAAGTTTGTAACCAAAGAGTGATACAAGGTTGGGTTGGTGCCATGAGTCTGTTATTGACCTGTGTGCTGGTGTTAGCAAACAGAGCTCGGTAGCGCCACCTTATGGTGCGCTCATCTCCGCATAATTGTATTGCAGTATGCTGGTGAAGATTCTCAGTCATCAGGTCATGGTCATTCTAAAAAAAGTAAAAAAAACAAAGCAACTGGACTTGTTTTTGTAGTTGAAGACGTTTCGCTTTCTCTCCCGGAAGCTTTCTCAGTTCAAAAGGTCTGGAGTAATGCGGAGTAATAAGCTTTATACCATTGCCCAACAAAGGCCTTGGAATAGCTTTTGAGTCACAGCCACTAAAACAGGAAGGTACGACCAAATATGGGCGATGACTTGGAGCCTCCTAAAGCCGGTCTTTTCCCATGGCTGTAGATAGAACAGAGATTTTTATAACTGGAAGATGCCCAACGGAAGTGATTTTATGTCCTGGTGAAGCAAAAAAGGAAGGGAGTGAGCACTCTTGCTCCAAAGATCTTCAATGCAGGAAATGTGGGCGAGCTTTGTGGAAGTAAAGGCTGGTAGGGGCCAGATGTCCCTTCTCACATCAGACTCAGGATGAAGGCCACAGCTGAGGCTGATGGAGCAGGGACTCAGGGAACCACAGCTGCTGTTTAAGAGCATAATGTTGCTTATTTCTACCAATAATTAGCTCCAGCTGCTAAATATTGGTAGGTCCGTACAACTTCACGGTCATCATGGAGAAATGAATCAGCTTTCTGATTGTACCAGTGTTGGTCAGTCTTCCAGTCTGGTGCAGCAGAAAAGTAGCTGCAGGTGAACTGAGAAGGTTTTCACATGACTGTGGATAAACTCTGATAACATGAGCTGATGATGTGGAGAAGCTCTGCATACATCCCTGACAGTCTGCTGAGAAAGGACAATGGTCCTGCTGCTGGTCAGAAGTGCAGCAGAAATGATCACATTGATCTGAATTTTTTATTTTTTCTATTTCTTATTTCTACTTTTTACCATGTTATCTGTGATGGAATGATTTTTAATTCAAAAACACTGTTGTAGAGAGTCTAATGTCACACTTGCTGTTCTTAACTATCTGCTCCGATGACTTTGTTTCCATTGTTTAAATGTAAGACAGAACGGCAGTTTGAGCATATTAATGTGACCTGACTGGGAGAGACCTAAAGCTGCAGAAGGTAACTTTGTATAAATGTACTTTACATATTTGTTAAACTGTCACCAAAGAACACCTGAATGTGTCACATGAGCAGAAACTTGTGGAGCGTTGCCCACAGCAGCAGGTTTACCAGCAGCTTCTGTTCTCAGAAGGAATCAGCTGGAAACGAGCCCGCGGTCTCTGACCATCACTAAATTCAACGTTTCTGTTCTCAGATCCGCTCTACGCGTCTTTACTCCAGCTAAGATAATAACCTGCTGCTATTGGCCGGGCCTTGGCAGTGCATAGTCCTCGGGGGCCAATCAGAGCTCCGGCCTGTCTGCGGCGCACCGGGCTGAAGGATTATTTTCCTGTGGAAGAAGCCGGTGGGTGCAGGTGTTTCATATCTCCAGGAGATGCAGACAGATATTGGTCCTGCTGCAGCAGCTTCACTTCATTACTGCAGGAGACGAAGGCTCAGAGCTGGAGTAAAGGAGCCGGTGGAGGAGGAAAAGTTTGCAGCTGTGGCAGCATCCATTATCAGGAGCCGGAGCTAGAAAAGAAGATGTGATGGAAGAAGTGCTAATCAAGCGTTCAGACTCAAACCTGAAGGCCTCATCCTGACCACGAAGGAGGGGAGAAGATGCAACGTTCCCAGAGTCGTGATGCCAGGAGCAATTTCAGTGAAAGCTGTAAAGACTGCAGCTGTTCAGGTCCAAACAGAACCGAGCTTTATGGCGCTGAGCAGAAGCTTTTAGGAAGGCTGCTTCCAGAAGTAGAAGCCACGCTCTGCTGAGGGCGACGGCAGCAGACTCCACCGTCGCTCCATCCCTGTCTCCACATGTCACAGAAAGCACCAGAGGGTTCTGCATGTCTGAGCGGGCCGTCCCTGCACAGGCGTCCCTTCTGGAGCCGACACCACACCAGAACCGGGACGACCCACAGAGTGCAGACAGGCTGACCGTTCTCCTTCTGCAGCTGCTCTGAACATTTCAAAGACCAGCAGCTTCTGGCCCTCAGAGTGTTCATCAGCAAACGGGCTTCAGGAGGTAGATGTGAGCAGTCAGTATCTAACCTCATTCAGACTCTGAGAATCAGGGGACACTTCCAGGCCGGGGGAGGGAGGCTAACAGCTAATGTTTCATTTCCAGCGTCTAGAACAACTGGAGCTAAAAATCCCCTGAACAAAAAATGAAGTTCTGGCAGAAACGATGAAGGCTGCCATTAAACTAATTAAAGCTGATGGAACGACTTCACTGAACCAAAAGTTGTGAAAGTTTCTGTTTTGATAGGAAGTTTTCACACCTTTGAAGCTGGCAGCCATCATGTCTTCATGTTAGCATGTTGTTTTGCAGCATCTGTTGTTATTGTCACATTAGAGAACCCCCCCCCCCCCCCCCCCCCCGGCGCTGTCTCGGCTGCTGCAGGTGAAGATGCAACATGAAGCCTGGTGTTGCTGATGCCCCCCCCCCCCCTTCTGTCAGGCTCCATCACTTCAGCCCTTCCTCCATCTCTCTGCTCATTTGTTAGGAGAGCAGCAGCAGCTTCTGATCGCAGGACGACACGCAGCCGCTGCACATCCTGTCGCCCTGCATCCCTCCAGCCTCTCTGCTCTCTGTCGCCCTGCATCTCCAACAAGGACTCAGAGGAGAGCCAACGTGATCTGAGGGTGTGTCCTAACTGATCGGCTGATGCTGAGAGCCGTGGTTTCACAGAGAAGAGCTGCTGTTTCATTCCTAAAGTAAATATAAAATAACAGCAGCCTGATGATTCCTTAGTAGAAACACAGCAATAAAATCTCAGATGTCACACAACAGTATTAAGACTCCACCCATGAGGAAACGTGAGCATCCTGTGGACTGAGGGAAAATCAGCCTGTTGGTCTGATGGGACAGAATTTACTGCACTGTTTTAGAAAAGCAATGAAAGAAAAGAGAAAAGGCATTAAACCTGAGAAACAGAGGAGCATCTAAAGGCCAGGCAGTAGGAGACCGATCCATCCATGAGGAGGAGGAACTGCAGAGGAAGGAGCTCATCAGTAGTCATCAGCGGCTAGACGAGTCGCTCCATGCCCTCCACTGGACTCACTTTACCTGGAATAACGACGTGAAACACTGGGAGGCAGCAGACGAGTCGCCTTTTCCCCAAAATATCCATATGATCAGTTCCTGCTTGTGAAAAATAACCCAGCAACACAGGATTAGAGAAGACAGAGCAGAGACACAGAAAGCTCAGAAGCTCACATTGACCCAGGAGTACTTTCTATGGTAGAGAAGACAGAGCAGAGACACAGAAAGCTCAGAAGCTCACATTGACCCAGGAGTACTTTCTATGTTAGAGAAGACAGAGCACAGACACAGAAAGCTCAGAAGCTCACATTGACCCAGGAGTACTTTCTATGGTAGAGAAGACAGAGCACAGACACAGAAAGCTCAGAAGCTCACATTGACCCAGGAGTACTTTCTATGTTAGAGAAGACAGAGCAGAGACACAGAAAGCTCAGAAGCTCACATTGACCCAGGAGTACTTTCTATGTTAGAGAAGACAGAGCAGAGACACAGAAAGCGCAGAAGCTCACATTGACCCAGGAGTACTTTCTATGGTAGAGAAGACAGAGCAGAGACACAGAAAGCTCAGAAGCTCACATTGACCCAGGAGTACTTTCTATGGTAGAGAAGACAGAGCAGAGACACAGAAAGCACAGAAGCTCACATTGACCCAGGAGTACTTTCTATGTTAGAGAAGACAGAGCAGAGACACAGAAAGCTCAGAAGCTCACATTGACCCAGGAGTACTTTCTATGTTAGAGAAGACAGAGCAGAGACACAGAAAGCTCAGAAGCTCACATTGACCCAGGAGTACTTTCTATGTTAGAGAAGACAGAGCAGAGACACAGAAAGCGCAGAAGCTCCCATTGACCCAGGAGTACTTTCTATGGTAGAGAAGACAGAGCAGAGACACAGAAAGCACAGAAGCTCACATTGACCCAGGAGTACTTTCTATGGTAGAGGGTAATAGTGGATGATCTGCCTCCTCTGATGATGTCACAGTTAACTGAACACCAGATAAGGTGTACCTTCTATGAAGAGAAAAATGACAGAGAACAAAAAGTTAAAAGCTGAAATGACGACAAGCAAAGCAAAACCACACGTTGCCTCTGGAACCACTGCAGGATCGGCTCCGTTTGGGACTCTTCTCCTGCCTTGAACTCTGAACGTGTTTCATCTTTAGATTCTCATCCTGAATGTCTTGGTACGTTCCTCCTTCCTCACTAGGATGAAGTCAGAACCATCTTCTGTAACCCAACCCACACCCCCATGTTTGTGGACCGGTGCAGAACCATTGTTCCTCCGAACTGTGGTGGCAGAGCATCCAAAGAGTTCAGTGTTGGTCTCATCTAACCAGACTGTCCTGTTTCACTGGCTGGGCCAAATCTTCTGCAGCAAACCTTAAACAAGCTCCAGCATCCTCTTTTCTTCAGCAGTGGAGTCTTGTGCAGCGAGTTTACACGGAGCCCGCTGTGGTTGAGTGCTTTCCTGAAGGTTTATGGGGAAACTGGAGCTGTTCCTAGTTCTCTGGAGCTCTGAGACTCCTCAGATTATTCTGTGACTCCTCTGCAGAGGTCTTCTGAGGAGGACCTGGTTTATGGTGAAATGATGCTTCCTCTTCTGGATCATGGCTCCAGCAGCGCTCACAGCATCAGTCAGCAGTTTAGAAAGTTGGAACCATTCCCGTCAGCAGGATCTGTAAAAGGAATAGTCTTCAACACAACAACCAGTCGTATTACTTTGTGCAACATTTGAATAATGAGAAATTGTTGATTATGCCACCAACGAGTATTGAACAGCTGATATTGATCTAAACTGAGCAGCAGGGAGGATTTCTAAAAGGCCTCAGATTTCAGCTGATTTCTTGGCTTTCTGGGCATCTTTCCCTCAAACTGTTCCACCTATTATTCACAGAACCTCCGTTATGGACTCCTTTGGTTTAACTTCTTTATATGTGTGGACTCTTGGGGCTCTTACTGACATATGATGGGAACTTTAGGGAAATATTGACATATTTTAACAATTGAAAACATGTTCAGTATTTATTTTATTTAGCACAAGCTCGTGTAGATTCTGTTACATGCAGAGCATCTCTTAGCACAAACTTACTGCTATGGTATAAAAAGCTGCTTGAAGACCATCTGTGGCTAATTTGGTTTATAGCACCAAACATGATGAAATATGCCCATTTAAGATGTAATGTTAAATGTTTCTTGGTAACATTTTCTGCTGGGTGATACGCGTCTGCATATGCTATACGGGGGTGGAATATGTAGAAACGTTTAAATGAGTGTAAGTTCACTTTAAGATTGTTTTTCTTAAAATGTAAATTGCTGAGGTTGGAACATCTCCAGCAGGTTGTAGGAGGCAGGTAACACCAGCTAGAGCCAACATCAGCAGTTCAGCTGGCCCTCTGAGCTGACGATGGGAAATATGCTCACATTTGGGTCTTTCCACATATGTATGAAAATATATGCATGTTCTCTCACACGGGTGCACATCTCCATCCACAAACCCACAGCTGGTGCCATCTGTTGAGTCACCGAGCCCCAGACAGAGGCTGGGGGCCATGTGTGATGAGGTGTCAAAGGCTTTCTCTCCCTCTGCCAAGTGCTCCTCTGCCAGCTCCATCTCATCCCCCATACTTCTCATCAAACTCCCATTTATCAACCTTTGTATGCAACTTCTTCACCTTCTGTCCAAGTAGCCAGACTCCTCTGAACGTGAGATGAAGTCTGAAAGAGCAGCGTGTCTGTTAAGGGTCTGCATTAGCTGCAGCATGGACCGGCCTTCTCTGTGACGTGAGCTATTGCAGCACAAGGCCAGCACCACAGGTTTCCCCCTGGAGATCCATGCTCGGTTTCCCTCAGAGCCTTCAGGTTCTGTCGTGCCTAACGAGGAGTTTCCTCTGGTCGCTGTAAGGACCCCCCATGTTCTGACTCAGTCTGAATCCAGCCTCCTGTGTCGCCTCAGGGGACCAACTTTAGCTCCTGGTCATTTTGCGTTGAACCAAATGTGTCTCAGGCCTGGCAGGATGTGTGGAGTGAGGGAAGCTGCTGATTGGCTGCTTTGTGTTGATGGTAGCAGAGTCCACAGGAGCTGAGTGCTGACTGGATGTTTGTGTTGTCCTGTCCAGTCAGCCATGTTCTGGATGTGACCCTGCTGACAGCCCGTATGCCAACGAACACAATCCCTGGTTCTGCTCTGGGAAATCAGCACAGAGCAGAACCAAGGCAGCAGAAAGGTCAGACTGCTGCTAACGCTTCACCTTTGGACGCGTTCTGGCTGTAGTTCAGCGTCTCAATAAATCAGACTTATTAAACAGCAAATATGTCATTACGTTTTTAATGGAAAGGTTGTTTTTTACTCACACACAACTTTAAAGTAGAAAAGGAAAAGATCATTAGAAGAACTTGGTTTCCAAAGAGCAGATATTGTGATGAAGCCACACAGAGCGGCAGATAAACAGCTCAGAGACACGCTGGGTCCGTCTCCCTGGACCTGCAGCACCGTGGATGTGTGTTTGTTGGGTTTGGGAAGCTCAGCGGGAGTGTGTCCGTGTGTGAGAGACGGAAAATGTTGGTGTGGGTGTAAGAGGGGCCATCTGTTGAAATACTGAGTGGAGAAGACCACAATCCCTCCCCTGCTGTCCCTTCTGTTTCTGCCATCTTTGACTCTTTGCTTTTCATCCACATTTCTATTTGTCATGCAGCTATAAACCTAGATAGATGGATGGATGGATGGATGGATGGATGGATGGATGGATGGATGGATGGATGGATGGATGGATGGATAGATAGATAGATAGATAGATAGATAGATAGATAGATAGATAGATAGATGGATGGATGGATGGATGGATGGATGGATGGATAGATAGATAGATAGATAGATAGATAGATAGATAGATAGATAGATAGATAGATAGATAGATAGATAGATAGATAGATAGATAGATAGATAGATAGATAGATAGATTACTGAGTTAGTTGAGGAGTTTCTCTTTGTTCAGACAACCTGAGATAAAATGAACGGCGTCATCAGCAAAACGTCACATACAACATGTGATTTGCATCATTAATAAAATGGAAATGCTTCGTTTTATTTTGCCTCTGGCTCCATCTGTTGATTGGCAGTTTTCCTTGTTTCTGCGAGAGAAAAGCTGCAGACATGTGGAGCGTCACGTCAGCAGGCAGACGGCATCATGGCCGATGCTGGAAATCAACCAGGAATGTCTGCAGCGGCACCATCTGATGGGTCTCTGTCTTCTCTCCAACATGTGGATTCAAATCAGCCGGGACCGAATGGTGCTTTCATCTTTTAGCAACAGATACCATGAAGAGGCGAAGGCTTTTATAGAGGATGTTGTTTCTTCTGAACTGACCGAGACCGTGAAGAAATACGACAGAGCATCAAAGCGAGTTCATGGTTTACCCCTAAGAACCATTCTGCATGTAGAAATGTTGCTGCTGTCTGTGGAACAACTTTCTGGGGATGCTTGGCAGCCTGGTGGGCCGTTTACAAGGTTCTGTTTCGGGTCGACCCGCAGGGGGAAGTTCTGATCTCTGACAATAATGAAAATGAAAATAAAGGTTAATATGTGAATAAGAACAAAGTTGTTTGGTCCACGAGGTTTTCTGTGAAACTCCTTAAACATTGAATCAGATCTGAATATTTCTTCTGTAGGGGGCGTGGCTTCTTGCCTCAGTGACCTGATGGGGGCGCTAGTTTTCAGCTGCTGGTGGTGGAAACATCCTGAGATCTGGGTGTCATTGAGCTTTTCTTCTGCTCCAAGCAGTCAGAGATTACAGTGAAATGGTTTGATGGACATTCAGGAGGTCAGGAGGAGAAAAGCTGCCGACTTTAAACCTGGACTTTCACTAAAGACTCAGATTTTATATTTAAATCCCCTGAGTTTATTTATGGGTTTTCATTCCTTTATTAAAACATAACCATTCATGAATAGAAAAATGAATATGTCTGCATAGTTACAAATAACCCAAGCCCTTTCTATCCTCCATTTCACCATCATCCACCCTGACACGTCTCAGTGTTTCTGACTGTCAGCAGAGGCAGAGCTGGCTTTCCTGGTTTCTGTGGCATTGCAGAGTGGTTCTGACTGGAATTCTAATGAGCCGCTCTCATTTTGGATCCTAATTAAATCGTAACTCTTGTTGTACTTTGCGGGTGTCTGATGAACATGCCATGTCCAACATGAATGCTCAGAGACTTTGCACCAACCATAATGTGCAGATTTGCTCTCAGCTTTCCTGATTGTGACGTTCCAATAAAATTTTAGTGCAGTTTTAATTACATGGAGCTGATTGACAATAGATGTCAACCCAAAGCACTGAGATTCAATGTGTTTACGATCAGTTCAGTCCCATCCAGGAGACTGGGTCAAAGTCTCTTAGATTTACTACCATTTGATCTTCATTATCCAACAGTTCAGTTTATTTTCCAGGTTGGTGAGAAAGTTTCCTCTCTAAGGAAGCCCAGCAGGTTGCATCAAGTCTCTCCAAGCAGCATTCACTCCTCCTGAAAGAGCGTAGAGCCACAGTGGACAGTCGTCTGCATTGTTGATGGCTTTGCAGCAATCCCTCATACTGAGCATGCATGAAGCGACAGTGGAGAGGAAAACTCCCCTTTAACAGGGAGGAGAACCTCCAGCAGAACCAGAACCAGGCTCAGTGTGAACGCTCATCTGCCAGACGCCAGAACCAGGTGTACTTTCAATGAAGAGAAAAATGACAGAGAACAAAAAGTTAAAAGCTGAAATAACAACAAACAATGCAGATTTCATCAGAACTCTTGCTGCAGCATTTTGGATCAGCTGAAGGCTTTGAACTGCATTTTGTGGACTTCCTGATAGTAAAGAATTACAATAGTCCAGCCTTGAAGTAACAAATGCATGGACTAGTTTTTCAGCATCACTCCTGGTTAGAATGTTTCTAATTTTACTGATGCAGCAGAGGTGGAAGTTCAGGACTGTTTTTGGGAAATAATCATTCAAACTTGTTGGATCGTCACAGTTTCCTCTTTTCAGGCTCCATGTTGAAGGAGGAAATATGTTAGAAAGGTGAATAAATGAAGGAAAAGTTCAGCAGGTTGTGCAGCTGCAGGAGTGGAGAGCAGATAAAAAATAAAGGAGCTTCTTGTTCTTTTGTCTGGCTGTTCTTTCTTTGTCTCTCCTCTCTGTCACCTTGTTTCTCTTTCTGCTTCTGAAATGAAAGCCTTCAGCCCCCCTTCATTCTCCTCTTCCTCTCTCACACGCTGAAAGCAGCTTTTTTCGGCCTTGGTTGAGCTCTCCTTTCTTTTCTTTCTGTTTCTCCGTCTCCAAGCCCCTCTGGTGTGCCTTTATCTGAATTTGTTGCATGGTTTCGATTTTTCTCCGCCTTATTTCCTTTTATCATCCCGCTCTGGTTTCCAGCTCCTCTGTCTTTGTGCAAATATGTTTATCTAAAGTATACGTTGTGGCTTTGACTGCCGCTGCGGCGTCTTTTAAGTCTCTGCTACCTTGAGTCTGCTGATGTGTGTGTCTGTGGGTGGGAATTAGGGGTTTTAACTTCATCTTTTGTTTTCGGTGCATGCGGTAAAAATTGAAGAAAAGATTTGTGAGAAACATCAGTAATTTCCTCCTTTAACTCTTATTATTAGACGTGTTTCTCCTGCCTACCAGCCAGGCGAGTGCTGTATTACCGATCCAACCACATCTAATCTAGCAGTGCCAGGCCCTGCCCCTCACCCAGGGGATTGTGGGTATTTGATTTAGACTGCTCCTCCATCTGGGCTCATGCAGCAAAGAGAATTACAAAAACAAAGTACAGCCATCCTGCATCCAAACCCCTCGGCATGCTGGGAAGTTGAAGATTTAAGTTGTGCAGGAAGCAGCAGCAGCAGATCTAAATTAGGAACAAAAGCAGCAGCCTGACTCCTCGGCAAAGCTTTTCTTTGTTAATGATCTCGGTGCTGTCAGTAATATTTAATCATCATCATTTCATTTGCTGTGGAAAAGCTTTAAAACACAGAAACAAACCCTGAAAATGTGACGCTGCCTTGGGAACATTTGTTAACGGTGAATGGCAGCGGAGCCTGCAGCTCAGTGAATCTCCTTTTATGTTCCTGCTTTACTTGCATAAAAGTCTGAGTTAAACCTGAGGCTCCTCTTCAGTAACAATCCAACGGTGTTGGTCCAGTGAATTAATAAGTGCACCGTGTTGCTGAATGCTGATGAGGCCGTTAGTACACCCGTAACCTCTCCTCTCAGGGCTAATTTATTTTTCTCATTACTTCCAGTGGCTGTGCGCTCCCTCCAGAGCTCCAGACTCTGTTTTTCTCTGCAGACGCCTAATTTATTCTAAGGAGGCCGTTCCTGAGCGCCGCTGCTTCCAGGACGTTTCTCTCCAGGCTCTCTCAGCGTTTCATGTCCTCTCAGAGGCGGCTGACAGCTTCTGGACGGAGAGAAGCTGCCGAGGCTTCATCTGGTAAAACAAACCGGGTCGGTACGTGGAGAACAGACCACGAGGATGTTCTGATCCAACGTTCATTAAAACATCATTCTGAAGAGACCGCTGCCTGGATGCTGCATTGTTCTGGTTGGAAAAGCTCCTTTCTGGGTCCTGGAAGAGTCCTGGTCCTGTTGGTTCTGCTGGTTCTGCTGGTTCTGTTGGTTCTGCTGGTCCTGCTGGTCCTGCTGGTCCTGTTGGTCCTGCTGGTCCTGCTTGTTCTGTTGGTTCTGCTGGTTCTGCTGGTCCTGTTGGTTCTGCTGGTCCTGCTGGTTCTGCTGGTTCTGTTGGTTCTGCTGGTTCTGCTGGTCCTGTTGGTTCTGTTGGTTCTGCTGGTTCTGTTGGTCCTGCTGGTCCTGTTGGTCCTGTTGGTTCTGCTGGTCCTGCTGGTTCTGCTGGTTCTGTTGGTTCTGCTGGTTCTGCTGGTCCTGTTGGTTCTGTTGGTTCTGCTGGTTCTGTTGGTCCTGCTGGTCCTGTTGGTCCTGTTGGTTCTGCTGGTCCTGCTGGTTCTGCTGGTTCTGTTGGTTCTGCTGGTTCTGCTGGTCCTGTTGGTTCTGTTGGTTCTGCTGGTTCTGTTGGTTCTGCTGGTCCTGTTGGTCCTGTTGGTCCTGCTGGTTCTGTTGGTTCTGTTGGTTCTGCTGGTCCTGTTGGTTCTGCTGGTTCTACTGGTCCTGCTGGTCCTGTTGGTCCTGTTGGTTCTGCTTGTTCTGTTGGTTCTGCTGGTTCTGCTGCTTCTGTTGGTCCTGTTGGTTCTGCTTGTTCTGTTGGTTCTGTTGGTCCTGCTTGTTCTGTTGGTTCTGCTGGTCCTGCTGGTCCTGCTGGTTCTGCTGGTCCTGTTGGTCCTGCTTGTTCTGTTGGTTCTGCTGGTTCTGTTGGTTCTGCTGCTTCTGCTGGTTCTGCTGGTTCTGCTGGTCCTGCTTGTTCTGTTGGTCCTGCTTGTTCTGCTGGTTCTGCTGGTTCTGTTGGTTCTGCTGCTTCTGCTGGTTCTGCTGGTCCTGCTTGTTCTGTTGGTTCTGTTGGTTCTGCTGGTTCTGCAGGACATCCCGGCACATCGACGCGGTTGCGCAACAGGACCAGAACTCCATGAGGTCCACCCAATTTCTTCAGGTTCCCTCCACGGGCCTGAGCCTCATGCTCCCCCACTGGGACCGGTCCAGCTCAAAGCTCCATGGTTCTGCTGTCCCACTTTGGGCCTCAGCAGAACCACAGCTGCATGTCGGTCCAACAGAGAAAAGAAGTTCTGGTGCTGAAACTCTCATTAGATAAAGACTCTACAAGGAGGAAGAGGAGGAGCAGGATAATGAAGAAGAAGAAGAGGAGGAGGATAATGAAGAGGAGGAGGAGGAGTAGGGTGATGAAGAAGAGGAGGAGGAGTAGGGTGATGAAGAAGAAGAGGAGGAGGAGGAGGAGGAGTAGGGTGATGAAGAGGAGGAGGAGGAGGAGTAGGGTGATGAAGAAGAGGAGGAGGAGGATCTGGGAGCAGAGTCTGGAGACGACAGTCAGTGAGATGCTGATGGTCTTATGGTCCCAGAACGTTTCAGTATTTAGTGAAATGAAGGGAGGAAGAGTAACAGGTTAGAAGGGTTCTTTAAAGAGCGGAGGAGGAAAAGAACCTGAAGGGCGGCAGGACGTGATGAAGAGTTTCATCCGGTTTCATCAGGCGTCAGTTTCTGGAAGACGTTTAATCTGTGAATTTAATCCACAGGAAATTTTATTTTCCCCCCAGTGTCCTGTTTAGCAATGTGGCAATAAGAATTGATATCTTAATGCCAGATAGAGCTCGACAGATTTTACTTTCACAAGTGGAGCAAACAGCTTTCGCCATAATGCTCTGCTTGATTCGTGCGTGTAAATAGCTTTATTGTGATTCCTGCAGGGAGAATTTCAAATTATATGGACACTACAATGGGAAAGTAGGAGAGTAAAGGAAGAACAAGAAGAGAGAGAAAAAAAGAAAGAGGTGAAAGAAAGAAGAGATAAAAGGAAGAGAAACATAAAACCTTCTCTGTCTGCTCCATCACCTGGAAAGAGACACAAAGAGAACAGCACAACCAACAGACATAAAGCAACAGATACAATCGTGTAACACCTTGATGCCATTACTAAATCATATGTATTATTATTTAAGCTGACATGTGTAATGTGATACCTGAAAAAAGAAAGTGAAATAAAATAAATAAATAATAAGCTTTCTGTATATAAGTGAACATTTAATACCTGGGACCCAGCACCTGTGGGAGATGTGAAAGTGCACTAGTTTAGGTGAAGATTATCCAGAAATAGCTTGATAGTGGTTGTGGAGAACCGAAGACCCACCTTCCCAGAGCACAGAGGCAGGAGTCAGGGGACCCGTAACCCCGGACTCCCAAAGGGGCCCCCAAAGCAGGTCGCCCAGGAGGGGCCTTCACAGGAAAACTGCAACCCCCCCCCCCCCCAAGGAAGGAGCAGAAACGACCCCGAGGAAATCCCCCAGCCACCGCAATGCCGACGCACCCAAGAGCTGCGGGGACGAGCCCGTGGGCTCCGCCGGCAGCCGGCCGCGCTGAAGTGGTCCCGGCCATGGGCCCTGGGGGCCAGAGGCCCCAGGAAATTTAACAGGGGAGTCACATGACTGCTGGGAGTTGTAGTTTGTTTGCAGAGAAAGGCTCCGCCCCTCTCTGAGCAATGGATGGATGGATGGCTGGATGGATGGATGGATGAATGGATGGATGGATGGATGGATGGATGGATGGATGGATGGATGGATGGATGGATGGATGGATGGATGGATGGATGGATGGATGGGAGGATGGATGGATGGATGGATGGATGGAATGGTATGGATGGAGGCATTGGATGGATGGATGGAATGGATGGATGATGGTGGAGGATGGATGATGGGATGATGGATGGATGGATGGATGGTGGAGGATGGATGATGGATGGATTGGTGGCGGATGGAGATGGCTGATGGTGGCTGATGATGGAGATGAAGGATGATGGATGAATGGATGGATGATGGATGAATGGATGGATGATGGATGAATGATCTGGAGCTCTGCTGGTGAACTGATCCTGAACGTGTCACCAGTTCTTTCTGGATTTACTGAATGAATCTTAAAGATCTTCAGACGCGGTTTCCTTCTGTCCGTCTCTTTCTGGGTCTCAGTCACCGTGTCAGTGCTGAAATGCTCCCAGACGCTGCTGCTCGCTGTGCAGTTACCGGAAGATCTCCTCCTCAGGTTGATTCTCATCAGAGCAGACGAGGACAGGGAGAGGGTTCCTCCACCGTCAGTTAGGAGCTGGAGACATTTTAGGATATTTTCTTGTAGTCAGGATCAAGATCAGTGGTGCAGCGGCTTCCCTACTCAGCTGCCCTCCAGAGATCCTGAGGACGCTCCTCCATGTTAACTGTGACACATGCAGACAGAGAGAAAGCACCAGCAGTCCTCCTCCATGTTCTGGGATGTTCTAAACATGACGGCCCAGCGGCTTCAAAAGCCCAAAACACATCAGGGCAGAGACGGGTTCCCCCCAAAGGTCCGGTCCCCCGGGTGAAGCTAGTGAGGGAGTGATGGGTGAAGCTAGTGAGGGAGTGATGGGTGAAGCTAGCGAGGGAGTGATGGGTGAAGCTAGCGAAGGCGTGATGGGTGAAGCTAGCGAAGGCGTGATGGGTGAAGCTAGTGAGGGTGTGATGGGTGAAGCTAGTGAGAGTGTGATGGGTGAAGCTAGTGAGGGAGTGATGGGTGAAGCTAGTGAGGGAGTGATGGGTGAAGCTAGTGAGAGTGTGATGGGTGAAGCTAGTGAGGGAGTGATGGGTGAAGCTAGTGAGAGTGTGATGGGTGAAGCTAGTGAGGGAGTGATGGGTGAAGCTAGTGAGGGAGTGATGGGTGAAGCTAGTGAGGGAGTGATGGGTGAAGCTAGCGAGGGAGTGATGGGTGAAGCTAGCGAAGGCGTGATGGGTGAAGCTAGTGAGGGTGTGATGGGTGAAGCTAGTGAGGGTGTGATGGGTGAAGCTAGTGAGGGTGTGATGGGTGAAGCTAGCGAGGGAGTGATGGGTGAAGCTAGTTAGGGAGTGATGGGTGAAGCTATTGAGGGAGTGATGGGTGAAGCTAGCGAGGGAGTGATGGGTGAAGCTAGCGAGGGAGTGATGGGTGAAGCTAGTTAGGGAGTGATGGGTGAAGCTATTGAGGGAGTGATGGGTGAAGCTAGCGAGGGTGTGATGGGTGAAGCTAGCGAGGGTGTGATGGGTGAAGCTAGTGAGGGCGTGATGGGTGAAGCTAGTGAGGGAGTGATGGGTGAAGCTATTGAGGGAGTGATGGGTGAAGCTAGTGAGGGAGTGATAGGTGAAGCTAGTGAGGGTGTGATGGATGAAGCTAGCGAGGGTGTGATGGGTGAAGCTAGCGAGGGTGTGATGGGTGAAGCTAGCGAGGGAGTGATGGGTGAAGCTAGCGAGGGTGTGATGGAAGAAGCTAGCGAGGGTGTGATGGGTGAAGCTAGTGAGGGTGCGATGGGTGAAGCTAGCGAGGGTGTGATGGGTGAAGCTAGTGAGGGTGTGGTGGGTGAAGCTAGTGAGGGAGGGATGGGTGAAGCTAGCGAGGGTGTGATGGGTGAAACTAGTGAGGGAGTGATGGGTGAAGCTAGCGAGGGAGTGATGGGTGAAGCTAGCGAGGGTGTGATGGGTGAAGCTAGCGAGGGTGTGATGGGTGAAACTATTGAGGGTGTGATGGGTGAAGCTAGTGAGAGTGTGATGGGTGAAGCTAGTGAGGGAGTGATGGGTGAAGCTAGTGAGGGTGAAGCTAGTGAGGGTGTGATGGGTGAAGCTAGTGAGGGTGTGATGGGTGAAGCTAGCGAGGGAGTGATGGGTGAAGCTAGTTAGGGAGTGATGGGTGAAGCTATTGAGGGAGTGATGGGTGAAGCTAGCGAGGGAGTGATGGGTGAAGCTAGCGAGGGAGTGATGGGTGAAGCTAGTTAGGGAGTGATGGGTGAAGCTATTGAGGGAGTGATGGGTGAAGCTAGCGAGGGTGTGATGGGTGAAGCTAGCGAGGGTGTGATGGGTGAAGCTAGTGAGGGCGTGATGGGTGAAGCTATTGAGGGAGTGATGGGTGAAGCTAGTGAGGGAGTGATAGGTGAAGCTAGTGAGGGTGTGATGGATGAAGCTAGCGAGGGTGTGATGGGTGAAGCTAGCGAGGGTGTGATGGGGTGAAGCTAGCGAGGGAGTGATGGGTGAAGCTAGCGAGGGTGTGATGGAAGAAGCTAGCGAGGGTGTGATGGGTGAAGCTAGTGAGGGTGTGATGGGTGAAGCTAGCGAGGGTGTGATGGGTGAAGCTAGTGAGGGTGTGGTGGGTGAAGCTAGTGAGGGAGGGATGGGTGAAGCTAGCGAGGGTGTGATGGGTGAAACTAGTGAGGGAGTGATGGGTGAAGCTAGCGAGGGAGTGATGGGTGAAGCTAGCGAGGGTGTGATGGGTGAAGCTAGCGAGAGTGTGATGGGTGAAACTATTGAGGGTGTGATGGGTGAAGCTAGTGAGAGTGTGATGGGTGAAGCTAGTGAGGGAGTGATGGGTGAAGCTAGTGAGGGAGTGATGGGTGAAGCTAGCGAGGGAGTGATGGGTGAAGCTAGCGAAGGCGTGATGGGTGAAGCTAGCGAAGGCGTGATGGGTGAAGCTAGTGAGGGTGTGATGGGTGAAGCTAGTGAGAGTGTGATGGGTGAAGCTAGTGAGGGAGTGATGGGTGAAGCTAGTGAGGGAGTGATGGGTGAAGCTAGTGAGAGTGTGATGGGTGAAGCTAGTGAGGGAGTGATGGGTGAAGCTAGTGAGAGTGTGATGGGTGAAGCTAGTGAGGGAGTGATGGGTGAAGCTAGTGAGGGAGTGATGGGTGAAGCTAGTGAGGGAGTGATGGGTGAAGCTAGTGAGAGTGTGATGGGTGAAGCTAGTGAGGGAGTGATGGGTGAAGCTAGCGAGGGAGTGATGGGTGAAGCTAGCGAAGGCGTGATGGGTGAAGCTAGTGAGGGTGTGATGGGTGAAGCTAGTGAGGGTGTGATGGGTGAAGCTAGCGAGGGAGTGATGGGTGAAGCTAGTTAGGGAGTGATGGGTGAAGCTATTGAGGGAGTGATGGGTGAAGCTAGCGAGGGAGTGATGGGTGAAGCTAGCGAGGGAGTGATGGGTGAAGCTAGTTAGGGAGTGATGGGTGAAGCTATTGAGGGAGTGATGGGTGAAGCTAGCGAGGGTGTGATGGGTGAAGCTAGCGAGGGTGTGATGGGTGAAGCTAGTGAGGGCGTGATGGGTGAAGCTATTGAGGGAGTGATGGGTGAAGCTAGTGAGGGAGTGATAGGTGAAGCTAGTGAGGGTGTGATGGATGAAGCTAGCGAGGGTGTGATGGGTGAAGCTAGCGAGGGTGTGATGGGTGAAGCTAGCGAGGGTGTGATGGAAGAAGCTAGCGAGGGTGTGATGGGTGAAGCTAGTGAGGGTGTGATGGGTGAAGCTAGCGAGGGTGTGATGGGTGAAGCTAGTAAGGGTGTGATGGGTGAAGCTAGCGAGGGTGTGATGGGTGAAGCTAGTGAGGGAGTGATGGGTGAAGCTAGCGAGGGTGTGATGGAAGAAGCTAGCGAGGGTGTGATGGGTGAAGCTAGTGAGGGTGTGATGGGTGAAGCTAGCGAGGGTGTGATGGGTGAAGCTAGTGAGGGTGTGATGGGTGAAGCTAGCGAGGGTGTGATGGGTGAAGCTAGTGAGGGTGTGGTGGGTGAAGCTAGTGAGGGAGGGATGGGTGAAGCTAGCGAGGGTGTGATGGGTGAAACTAGTGAGGGAGTGATGGGTGAAGCTAGCGAGGGAGTGATGGGTGAAGCTAGCGAGGGTGTGATGGGTGAAGCTAGCGAGGGAGTGATGGGTGAAGCTAGCGAGGGAGTGATGGGTGAAGCTAGCGAGGGTGTGATGGGTGAAGCTAGTAAGGGTGTGATGGGTGAAGCTAGCGAGGGTGTGATGGGTGAAGCTAGTGAGGGAGTGATGGGTGAAGCTAGCGAGGGTGTGATGGAAGAAGCTAGCGAGGGTGTGATGGGTGAAGCTAGTGAGGGTGTGATGGGTGAAGCTAGCGAGGGTGTGATGGGTGAAGCTAGTGAGGGTGTGATGGGTGAAGCTAGCGAGGGTGTGATGGGTGAAGCTAGTGAGGGTGTGGTGGGTGAAGCTAGTGAGGGAGGGATGGGTGAAGCTAGCGAGGGTGTGATGGGTGAAACTAGTGAGGGAGTGATAGGTGAAGCTAGCGAGGGAGTGATGGGTGAAGCTAGCGAGGGTGTGATGGTTGAAGCTAGCGAGGGTGTGATGGGTGAAACTATTGAGGGCGTGATGGGTGAAGCTAGTGAGGGAGTGATGGGTGAAGCTAGCGAGGGTGTGATGGGTGAAGCTAGCGAGGGTGTGATGGGTGATGCTAGTGAGGGCGTGATGGGTGAAGCTAGCGAGGGTGTGATGGGTGAAGCTAGTGAGGGTGTGATGGGTGAAGCTAGCGAGGGAGCGATGGGTGAAGCTACCGAGGGTGTGATGGGTGAAGCTAGCGAGGGTGTGATGGGTGAAGCTAGCGAGGGTGTGATGGGTGAAGCTAGCGAGGGTGTGATGGGTGAAGCTAGCGAGGGCGTGATGGGTGAAGCTAGTGAGGGCGTGATGGGTGAAGCTAGGGAGGGCGTGATGGGTGAAGCTAGTGAGGGCGTGATGGGTGAAGCTAGTGAGGGAGTGATGGGTGAAGCTAGCAAGGGCGTGATGGGTGAAGCTAGTGAGGGCGTGATGGGTGAAGCTAGCAAGGGCGTGATGGGTGAAGCTAGGGAGGGCGTGATGGGTGAAGCTAGTGAGGGCGTGATGGGTGAAGCTAGTGAGGGAGTGATGGGTGAAGCTAGCAAGGGCGTGATGGGTGAAGCTAGTGAGGGCGTGATGGGTGAAGCTAGTGAGGGCGTGATGGGTGAAGCTAGTGAGGGTGTGATGGGTGAAGCTAGCGAGGGTGTGATGGGTGAAGCTAGCGAGGGCGTGATGGGTGAAGCTAGGGAGGGCGTGATGGGTGAAGCTAGTGAGGGCGTGATGGGTGAAGCTAGTGAGGGTGTGATGGGTGAAGCTAGCGAGGGCGTGATGGGTGAAGCTAGCGAGGGCGTGATGGGTGAAGCTAGGGAGGGCGTGATGGGTGAAGCTAGTGAGGGCGTGATGGGTGAAGCTAGTGAGGGAGTGATGGGTGAAGCTAGCGAGGGCATGATGGGTGAAGCTAGCGAGGGCGTGATGGGTGAAGCTAGTGAGGGCGTGATGGGTGAAGCTAGTGAGGGCGTGATGGGTGAAGCTAGCGAGGGTGTGATGGGTGAAGCTAGTGAGGGCGTGATGGGTGAAGCTAGCGAGGGAGTGATGGGTGAAGCTAGTGAGGGTGTGATGCGTGAAGCTAGTGAGGGAGTGATGGGTGAAGCTAGCGAGGGTGTAATGGGTGAAGCTAGCGAGGTTGTGATGGGTGAAGCTAGTGAGGGTGTGATGGGTGAAGCTAGCGAGGGAGTGATGGGTGAAGCTAGCGAGGGTGTGATGGGTGAAGCTAGCGAGGTTGTGATGGGTGAAGCTAGTGAGGGTGTGATGGGTGAAGCTAGCGAGGGAGTGATGGGTGAAGCTAGCAAGGGCGTGATGGGTGAAAACACAGAAAGCGTCGATCTTTACTAACCGTGAGGAAAGTGGAACAGGTGTTGGTTCTCTGATGGGCGTCGCCTTAAATAAATCATCAGCTCGTCCTTCTCTTGCACATCAGTTACCTTCCAGGATCCTGCAGATGGTTGAAAAGCTGCAGAGGTCTGAAACCCAGAGGCCTTCCTGCTCTAAAGGTAGCGTCTCTGACTGCAGAGCAGATCTCGGCCTGTTTGGCTGGAAATGAACCAGATAATTTAGAGGACAGAGTAAATGGAGGCGCCGTGTTTAATTGAAGCACATAGCTGAGGAATTAGAAGAACTCATTCCATTACAGCGACCAGAGCATTTCTATTCATCATTTTCTGCTGATAACACTTTGCAACAGGCCTGCAGGAAACAAACTGTGGTTATTGTGATTATTATTATTAATATTGTGAGGGATGTTTCTCCTTCAGCAATGCAAATGGCACATTTTCATGATAATGTGGGGTTTCTTGTCAGTTCTCGCTGTTTATTACAACACGCTCGTCTCCTGAGAGGAAGCAGCCCACCAAGCTCATCACGGCTGTCGCTGCTGCTCTGCTGGAGCCGCTGCACTGAGAGGCTCTGCTTCATTTGGGAAAAAGAAATACATCTAATAAAATGTAGTGTGATATTATCATTGTTTAACGTAACAAGCCAGTAATGAGGCATAACATTTTATTTTCTGAAATGTAGGGATTAATAAAGATTATTGTAAAAACATTTTTTAATTACAGTTTATTTGTCACCAGAACAATGATGGAAGTTGCTTTGTTGCATCAAACGCAGATTATCCGACTAACTGAAATCAGATAATTTCCTCATGTAAACCCAACCTTTAAAGGAACCATTTCTTTAAACTCTGTTGGAAGAAATATGTTTTGGATTAGAAAATGTGTTCAAATTCAGACATTTAACCTGACTTTTCTGCCTTTCTGCCTCCATGATCTGCCTCCGGAAACCTGGTCTTCCCGTCCGGTAACAGCCGAACAGTCTCATGGCAGATTCATGGCCGCCTGTTCCTAGTCTGACTTTTCTCTGCTAACCTGTAGAGGTGCAGACGTGTAGAGGTATAGAGGTATATATGTGTAGAGGTATAGTCGTGTAGAGGTGTAGAGGTGTAGACATGTGGAGGTGTAGACGTGTAGAGGCCAGCTAATATTTGTTTGGCTGCTGCTGACCTGGACGCTGGATCTGAGTTTGTCTGCTTGGCTGGGTTCCTCTTCTAGATGAAGCAACTTCAGGAGCTACTATTGTGCTTTCTGTGTCTCTGCTCTGTCTTCTCTAACATAGAAAGTACTCCTGGGTCAATGTGAGCTTCTGAGCTTTCTGTGTCTCTGCTCTGTCTTCTCTACCATAGAAAGTACTCCTGGGTCAATGTGAGCTTCTGTGCTTTCTGTGTCTCTGCTCTGTCTTCTCTACCATAGAAAGTACCCATGGTTAATGTGAGCTTCTGTGCTTTCTGTGTCTCTGCTCTGTCTTCTCTACCATAGAAAGTACTCCTGGGTCAATGTGAGCTTCTGAGCTTTCTGTGTCTCTGCTCTGTCTTCTCTACCATAGAAAGTACTCCTGGGTCAATGTGAGCTTCTGAGCTTTCTGTGTCTCTGCTCTGTCTTCTCTACCATAGAAAGTACTCCTGGGTCAATGTGAGCTTCTGTGCTTTCTGTGTCTCTGCTCTGTCTTCTCTACCATAGAAAGTACCCCTGGGTCAATGTGAGCTTCTGTGCTTTCTGTGTCTCTGCTCTGTCTTCTCTACCATAGAAAGTACTCCTGGGTCAATGTGAGCTTCTGTGCTTTCTGTGTCTCTGCTCTGTCTTCTCTACCATAGAAAGTACTCCTGGGTCAATGTGAGCTTCTGTGCTTTCTGTGTCTCTGCTCTGTCTTCTCTAACATAGAAAGTACTCCTGGGTCAATGTGGGCTTCTGAGCTTTCTGTGTCTCTGCTCTGTCTTCTCTAACATAGAAAGTACTCCTGGGTCAATGTGAGCTTCTGAGCTTTCTGTGTCTCTGCTTTGTCTTCTCTAAGCCCCAGTGGGTGGAGGCAGGTGAGCGTTCACACTGAGCCTGGTTCTGGTTCTGCTGGAGGTTCTCCTCCCTGTTAAAGGGGAGTTTTCCTCTCCACTGTCGCTTCATGCATGCTCAGTATGAGGGATTGCTGCAAAGCCATCAACAATGCAGACGACTGTCCACTGTGGCTCTACGCTCCTTCAGGAGGAGTGAATGCTGCTTGTTCAAGAGCTACGTCTCTATGGACAGTGATGAGAATAAAGGGCCGATCAGAATAAAAATGCGTCATGGAAAAACGAGCAACAGAATATTGTGATCAGACTCAGCTCAGTCCAAATGAGACGGATGGTTTAGGCTCTGATGGTGCCATTGGGATCAGGGCAAACTGCACTGACTGTGTGGCTACGCCTGCAGCTTCATTAGCCAGTTATTAACGATCCGACCATATGTTCATATGCCATGTTTGCTTGTTTATTCAGTAAAGAGAAATATAAAAGACTTCAGTCCTTCCTTCAGCACAAATGGAAGTCCAACTTGTTCTTTTTGGGGACTCTGCAGAGGTCTCAGAGTTGGTATTCTGACTACAACCTGGTGCACAGGAACATATGTAACAATCAGATTAATTGATTCTGTGCCCATATGAACAATCTATTCACATTAATTATTCTTTTTCAATCCAAAAAGATTTCAGTCTTATCAAGGAATTGTACACGGAGCTAATGACTCTAATCAATCTGCTGGGTTTTCTGCAACAGGAAACCTTTGAGCAATCTGTATGATTGGATTGACTCTTTAAAGTGCCCTGAATGACAGCTGTGGGAAATTGATGCTACATAAATAAACTGATTTGATACGGAGGTGTAGCGGTGTCTTGGTGCAGAGCTGCACAGTCAGACCTCAGGTTTAGTCTTTTGGTGTCTGAGGCGAGCAGCAGGAACTCGTCACAGCGTCCTTGTCCCTCCGACATCCTGCTGTCGCCTCTTTGTTTGATGGAGGCTGACTGATCCACGGCTTCTTTTCCTCATTATTTAAGTCAAGTTTTTTTAATTTCCATAAATGGATAAAAACAGCTTTGCTCAAACAGTTTGACATGAATTGTTCTGGATCAGGCAATGAGTTTGTTATGTCAGGATGAAAAAGAGACATCTTCACTGAAAAGCCTCATTTTCAGCTCAGCAGAGCAGGAAAATTGTTCATCTCACTTCAATGTTCACGTCTTCTGCGTTTGGGTCTTCACTGTTTGCTGAAACCACTTTGCTCCTTGGCTTTTAGCTACACTTTAGACTTGGATAACATTCTCATCGTTGCTCTTTAAAGCTGCTCTAATGATATTAAAATCATGTCGGCATTTATTCATCTGAGACTTCAGTTTGTCAAGATAAATAACAACAAATCAAAATGAGAGATTTAATTTAGGGAAACTGAAGAAGTAATAAATAGAAAGGGCAGAGGCAAACAGAAGTGCTAAAATGATCTCAGAAACAGGATTTAAACCGACAACGATGGCTTTTAATAGAAACACTGAGGGAGCAGGACTCTGCCATGCAGCCGGTCACCTGGAGGCGGTTCTGTCCGTCACAGCAGGGACTCACCTGTCATTTAACGCGCCGTCATTCAGCCACATGTCCCTCCTGCTGCAGAGCTGCAGTCTGACCCGTTACACACGCTGCTGTTGGATGACCTTAAACAGGCTGTTCGAATTGGAAAACCCTCCAACAAATTATATTTCATTAATTAGCCTGTATGGATGTAGCTTTATGCTAACAGCACCTTTCACTGCTAAAAATATCCCACAGTGCTTCAGAATAAAGTGCTGGTGTGTTTCCAGCTGCCTGAACTGACTGATCAGCGGTGGAGCTGCTCTCTGCTGAGCCTGCTTTACATTTTTATTTTTGTCTAAATCTCTCTGATGAAGACGAGGAAGACGATGTTTGAGTTAAATTCGGTTTTCAGTCTCTCGCGGCTCTTTCTTTGCATTGTGAAGCTGCAGTTCCAGCCTGCTTAGATCGTATTGTTAAAAGATAACAGCCTAGCCCAGATAATATTTCTAAACTGTTTCTAACTGAAAACGCTCGCAGGCTTATTTTGGCGGCTGCTGCTGGAACATCAGAGGACTTCTTGAGAACCTCCTCAGTTGGAAAAGGATCCTCGCTGTTTGAAAAACTTCCCTCATCGTACTTCATAAAACACATAAAAATGCCATCCTGATCTTGAACTTTTAATACAATCATAAGGTTGTTTCTGGAAGGTTAAATTAGATTTGGAATAGTTTTAAGCACATCCTGCGCTGAGATCTGTGTCTCATTATCAGAGAGCCTGAAACTATCAGAATTTGTTAAATATTGTAAAATGAGGATAAGGGAAATATTCATTAAGGGTAAAAGCTGTGAAAGACATTGAAGAGCCAGTTATTCTCTCCCTGCTGGCTATTTGATTTATATATTTGATAAACTTTTCTCAGTTTTATTTCCATAGCTTCAACTCACATCTCATCATCTCAAGGTTCTTTCTAATGTCAGACTCCATCAGATCCTCCAGGTTGGTGAGAAAGTTTCCTCTCTAAGGAAACCCAGCAGGTTGCATCAAGTCTCTCCAAGCAGCATTCACTCCTCCTGAAAGAGCGTAGAGCCACAGTGGACAGTCGTCTGCATTGTTGATGGCTTTGCAGCAATCCCTCATACTGAGCATGCATGAAGCGACAGTGGAGAGGAAAACTCCCCTTTAACAGGGAGGAGAACCTCCAGCAGAACCAGAACCAGGCTCAGTGTGAACGCTCATCTGCCTCCACCCACTGGGGCTTAGAGAAGACAGAGCAGAGACACAGAAAGCTCAGAAGCTCACATTGACCCAGGAGTACTTTCTATGGTAGAGAAGACAGAGCAAAGACACAGACAGCACAGAAGCTCACATTGACTCAGGAGTACTTTCTATGGTAGAGGGTAATAGAGGATGATCTGCCTCCCCTGATGATGTCACAGCTAACAGAACGCCAGACCAGGTGTACCTTCTATGAAGAGAAAAATGACAGAGAACAGAAAGTTAAAAGCTGAAATAACAACAAACAATGCAGATTGGAGAGCAGTAGGAGAACTCAGCAGAGAGAGAGAAATAGACCCTGATGTCCTCCAGCAGCCTAAGCCTATAGCAGCATAACTATAGAGATAGCTCAGGGTAACATGAGCCACTCTGACTAGAAGCTTTGTCACAAAGGAAAGTTTTAAGATTAGTCCTAAAAGTAGACGGGGTGTCTGCCTCACGGACCAAAACTGGGAGTTGGTTCCACAGGAGAGGAGCCTGATAGCTAAAGGATCTGCCTCCCATTCTACTTTTAGAGACTCTAGGAACCACCAGCAGACCTGCAGTCTGAGAGCGAAGTGCTCTGTTAGGAACATACGGGATCATATTTCTCCAATTTTAGCTTCCCTTCATTGGCTTCCTGTTAAATCAAGAATAGAATTTAAAATTCTTCTTCTAATGTATAAAGCCCTTAATAATCAAGCTCCATCATATATCAGACTGCATGTCATCAAGACATGACTGCAGTCGAAGTAACTGATTGGATTCATCAGGATTTATGGATAAATATAGCTGAGTGTCATCAGCATAACAGTGGAAATTAATCCCATGCTGTCTGATAATTTTGCCTATCGGAAGCATATATATAGTAAAGAGAATTGGTCCAAGGACTGAACCCTGTGGTACTCCACAAGTGACCCTAGAGTTTGAGGAAGATTTATTATTAACATGAACACACTGGAATCTGTCCGACAGATAAGATTTAAAGATTAGATTAGATTAGATTAGATTAGATTAGATTAGATTAGATTCAACTTTATTGTCATTACACAGGTACAGGTACAAGGCAACGGAATGCCGTTTAGGTCTAACCAGAAGTGCAATAGCAGCAAGTGCAGGATAAACAATGGTTCTATAAGTACAGGACATGGATATGTACTGAATAAATATAGAGATAGATACTATTATAGACAGAATTTTATAAAATGTCTGTAAAAACCCCAGCGAGCTGCTCTGCACATGCCCTTAGCACGCATCCAGGGATGTTATCTGCTCCAGCTGCCTTGTGTGTGCTGATCCTGCTCAGTGCAGACATCTGTGGAGGAGAGAGTGATTGGCAGGTGGTCGGCTGAGGATTTGAGCTTGGTGGCAGTTTCACTGTTGTCTCTTTCAAAGCGAGCATAAAAGTCATTTAGCTCGTTCAGGAAGTTGACATCAGTGGCTGCAGAGGTGGAGTGAGAGGGTTTATAGTCACTGATGGACTTGATTCCCTGCCACATGCGTCAGGGGTCAGCGTTGGAAAAGTGTCCCTCTATCTTAAACTTGTAGCAGTACTTGGCCTCTTTGATGCTCCTTTTTAGATTTGCTCTGGCTGAGCTGTAGGCTTGTGCATCTCCTGATCTGTAGGCAGTGTTGCGTGTCTTCAATAGGAGTCACACCTTCTCGTTCATCCATGGCTTCTGATTTGGGTATGTGGTGATCTGCTTCTGGGTTGTAACATTGTCAATAGTTGTATTAATATAATCCAGTACAGAGGAGGCGTAACAGTCGATGTCTGTGTGAGAACCACTGGTGGCTTGAGAAGCAAACATCCTCCAGTCTGTGTGTAGAAACCTTTCCTGAGGTGATGAATCTGCTCCTGCAGGCCACACCTTGATGGTCTTCACTGATGGCTTCACATGATTGATGAGAGGTGCATGTGTGGGGGTGAGGAGCAAAGAAAGGTGATCTGACTGACCCAGGTGGGGGAGGGGTGTCGCGACGTAAACTCCAGCCATGTTTGTGCAAACGTGGTCTAAAGTTTTGTTTTAAACCAGCCTAATGCTTTCCCCTTAATCCCTACAGTATGCTCAAGTCTTTTTAGGAGAACATTGTGATTAAACCAGTTGACTGCTGTACCAGAAAGGTCGACCCAGTTCATTTTCTGTTCTCTTAATGTTGATTCTATTGGTTCTGTCTTTAAAACCTTTGGACTGGAGTCAGTCTTTATTCATCTTTTCATCCAGTCTCTATTTCTAGCAGAAATAGTTTGCATTCAGCTCCTGATTGAACAGATTGTCGTCCCAATGCTGCTGCGTTAATGTTTTCTGGATGTCCTTCAGGCTGACGTAAACTTACCCAGCTACTTTCTTCTCCCTGTTTCCATGGCGATAACATTCATTTCCTGCAAAGGAACAATGTCCTGAATCTGCTGTTGATTAAAATCTACCAGCAGCTGACAGTAGAAATCTGTTAAACACTCAGTGAGTCTCACTCAGTAAATCCTCTGAGTGTCCCTGAATGCAACACTGGAGCTCCTCTCCAGCAGGAGGGCCAGGTCTGCTCCCAAGTTTACCAGCAACCCCAGAAAACTGCTTCCATTTCAGTCTGAAGGTCGTCAGAAGATGATGGCGACTGCCAGAAGCATCTTCAGCGTTTAACAGGCCGCCTCCAGCTCAGCTACGGAGCAAATGGAGGGGAAATACCAGCAAAGTGTCAGAGTTTATCCAAAAACACGCCGAGTTCAGCTGCAAGCTGAGAGGAGGCCCAGCTGGGAGATGTTCTGCTTGGCTTAGAGCTGGCAGGGAGCACCTAGAGGTGGAGCTGGAGGCAGGAGGAGGAGGAGATGAGGGAGCAACAGGGGAGAGATACGCAGCTCCAACCATCTGCCAGCCTCCACCCTCTGCCAACACAAACAGGGAAATGTGAACAAGCCTTCTCCTCCAAACCCGGTCAGAACAACCTGCAGCGTGACTCTCTCAACACTGAGGACATGATGGTGGACCCCCCCCCCCCTCTCTGCTGGACCTGACCTGAGCTGGTTCTGAAGCAGAGGCTGGACCTCCTGCAGCAGCTCTGGAAGCCCAGGTCTTCTCCTACGGCGCTGCATGTTGGAGGCAGCGGGGCTGACTGGGTGAAACGACGTAGCACCCATGGATGCTGCTGCTGCCTGCTGCTGCTGCCTGCTGCTGCCTGCTGCTGCCTGCTGCCGCCTGCTGCCCGCTGCTGCCTGCTGCTGCCTGCTGCTGCCTGCTACCGTCTGCTGCCTGCTGCTGCCTGCTGCTGCCTGTCTGCTTGCCTGCTGCCTGCTGCTGCTGCCTGCTGCCTGCTGCCTGCTGCCTGCTGCTGCTGCCTGCTGCTGCCTGCTGCCTGCTGCCTGCTGCCTGATGCTGCCTGCTGCTGCCTGCTGCTGCCTGTTGCTGCCTGCTGCTGCCTGCTGCTGCCTGCTCCTGCCCGCTGCTGCCTGCTGCCTGCTGCTGCTGCTGCCTGCTGCTGCCTGCTGCTGCCTGCTGCTGCCTGCTGCTGCCTGCTGCCTGCTGCTGCCTGCTGCCTGCTGCTGCCTGTTGCTGCCTGCTGCCTGATGCTGCCTGCTGCTGCCTGCTGCTGCCTGCTGCTGTCTGCTGCTGCCTGCTGCCTGCTGCTGCCTGCTGCTGCCTGCTGTTGCCTGCTGCTGCCTGCTGCTGCCTGCTGTTGCCTGCTGCTGCCTGCTGCTGCCTGCTGCTGTCTGCTGCCTGCTGCCTGATGCTGCCTGCTGCTGCCTGATGCTGCCTGATGCTGCCTGCTGCCTGCTGCCTGCTGCTGCCTGTTGCTGCCTGCTGCCTGATGCTGCCTGCTGCTGCCTGCTGCTGCCTGCTGCTGCTGCTGCTGCCTGCTGCTGCTGCCTGCTGCCTGCTGCTGCCTGCTGCCTGCTGCTGCCTGCTACCGTCTGCTGCCTGCTGCCTGCTACCGTCTGCTGCCTGCTACCGTCTGCTGCCTGCTGCCTGCTGCTGCCTGCTGCTGCCTGCTGCTGCCTGCTGCCGTCTGCAGCGTCTCAGCGCGGGGTCACCACCACCTCTCAGGGATGGTGTAGACATCCAGCCAAATTACACCATCCCGTAAACAGATTTATGGGTAGAGTGAGCCTGACCTGAAAATGCGTCCATCAGGACTGTCCGCCCGCTCAGGCCTCCCATGGACTGGTGTGGATGCGTCACATCTTGTGTCTGCGTGTTCTGTGTAGCTGTGTCCATTCTGAGCTGGTTCTGCCATGAATGTCAGAACACTTGGTGACAATAAAGCTCCTTGGTCTTCGATGCTGAGAGCAGCAGCAAACAGCCCATGTGAAGCTGCCAACCTGCTGCTGCAATCAGCTGAGAACATGGAGGATTGGTGACCTAATCAGGCTGATTGATGGTGCTTGTTAATTAGGAGGAGTTGATTTCACCCACAGGATGATGTTAGTCCAGAGGAGACACTTTTAAAGATGGAGAATAAAACCAACGGGTGACGGTTTACTCATCAATCACTTCCAACCATTAATTCATCCCTGAAGCTCCTCAAAGCATCGCGCCGTTTCTCCATCCATTCATCATCCGTGTGTCTCCAGCCATCTAATCACTCCTCCGTCCAATCATTTATCAATCTGTCTATCAGTCCAATAATCTCCCTTCAGATGCCACCCATCCATCCTTCTCCTTGCTTCCATTCATCCGTTTGCACCATCTCTCCATCTTCTGCTCCATGATCCATCTTCATCCATTCACCCTGTTCACCTCCCTTCACTTCATATCCATCCACTTAATGTACATTTCCATCCATCTCCTTATCATGTTCTTCTGTCTTCCATCATCAGCTGCAGTCCTCCTCCATCCATCATCCACCAGTATTCATTCACCATACCTCTGCTTTATCACCCCCCCCCCCCCCCCAGTATTCACTAACTGTCCCTTTATTCCTCCAGCCATAATTCACCTTTTACTCCATGCTTGGATATTTACGGCCCATGATGCCAGCGTTCCCTCCTCTCATGACTGATCTGTGCTTCAGCATCTTGGTCTACTACATATTTCAAGAACCAGGAAGATTTGATTGTCTCCATGTGTTTCTGTGGTGACATCTGCTTTGAGGCTGAGGATGCAGACAGATAACACACACAGACCTAGTATCCACAGGGTCACACTAGAGCGTGCAGCTTGCTATCAGAGTCTGAGGGCTCTGATGTCAGTGGAGATGAGTCTGGGCCTTCTTTGGACTCATGCTACATAAACTGAGTCTAGACCTTGCAGATGGCATCCCACAATCCCCTGCTCTGTCCTCACCACCGTGCTAGGTCCTTCCTCTGCTGGACTGTGCAGCTCCTACACCACACAGTTCTGCTGAGACATAAACGCTCTCTACTGTAGCTCTGTAGAAGTTCTTTAGCAGCTTAGTGGGTGGTCCAGACTGTTTCAGGTTCCTGAGGAAGAAGAGCCATCGTTGGGCCTTCTTCACCAGGTGGGAGGTGTTCACAGTCCAGGAGGTCAGAGGAGGTGTGGATGTCCAGGAACCTGATATCTGTCAAGTTGTGGTTTGTTAATGCCAAAAAAAATGGAAAACACTTTGGTTCATTTTACTGTATCATTCACCACCAATCTCCACCAAAAGTCACGTGATGCAACAGAAATGAGAGTCCGGTTATTGGTGACGTCTTCAGACTGCAGCTTAGAGGAAAACGTTTCTGGCACTGGAGCTGATCTAATTACCACTCAGCACACCTGTTCAGTTTCCACCCTGCCTGCAATTAACTTCAATGTTTTCACCTGTTCTCACCTCCATTTAAACGCCGTTCTGATCAGTCTCCAGTGCCAAGCTCATGGTAAGAGCATTCCAGCCTCAGTTTTCTCTCAGTCTGTTGCCTGTTCTGATCTGACCTGCTTTTTGACTCTGCCTTAGCTTTGTTTTTTTACCTGGATATCTGCTCTGAACCTATGTGGATTGTTTTTGCCTGCATGGCCCATCATCCCCTTAATAAATGCTTTAAGCATCAGCTCCGTGTCCGGCTTATAAAGGGTTCCATCTAAGCAAATCATCACACTCTAGTTTGAGTTTTCAGAAATAAAAACAACTTCATCATCAGTCATATGAGCAGAAGTCAGCCGTCCTAAGCAGCTTTGCAGCAAACATGAAGGAAATCTGTGGAATCAGGGAAGAGAGCGGACCCCTTCAGAAGCACCACCTCATAGGAACCGTGGGTTTGGGTCTGTGAGACAGGATTTGTTTGGGTTCTGCAACCTAAAGATGTGAATTAATGGTAGTATTTATATTTTCCATCCTCCTGTAAACTGCCTGCTGCGGGTCTCTCTGTCTCGAGCATCAGTCAACGTTTCAGTGTTTGCTAATGACTGATTAAATGCTCCTAGCTTCTCAGTCAGTTCAGTTTATATAGCATCAATTCACATCACATCATCTCAAGGCTCTTTCCAAAGTCAGACTCCATCAGATCCTCCAGGTTGGTGAGAAAGTTTCCTCTCTAAGGAAACCCAGCAGGTTGCATCAAGTCTCTCCAAGCAGCATTCACTCCTCCTGAAAGAGCGTAGAGCCACAGTGGACAGTCGTCTGCATTGTTGATGGCTTTGCAGCAATCCCTCATACTGAGCATGCATGAAGCGACAGTGGAGAGGAAAACTCCCCTTTAGCAGGGAGGAGAACCTCCAGCAGAACCAGAACCAGGCTCAGTGTGAACGCTCATCTGCCTCCACCCACTGGGGCTTAGAGAAGACAGAGCAGAGACACAGAAAGCTCAGAAGCTCACATTGACCCAGGAGTACTTTCTATGGTAGAGAAGACAGAGCAGAGACACAGAAAGCACAGAAGCTCACATTGACCCAGGAGTACTTTCTATGTTAGAGAAGACAGAGCAGAGACACAGAAAGCACAGCAGCTCACATTGACCCAGGAGTACTTTCTATGTTAGAGAAGACAGAGCAGAGACACAGAAAGCACAGACGCTCTAACCAAGCTGAATTCTGGGGGTATTTCCACGTTCACCCACGAGAATCCATCCTGTACCACTTCCGCCTTAAAGGTGGGGGACTGAACCAAAGACGGTTTGGCCAATCACGTTGCAGTATTATGCTTTAAGGCGGGACATACCGCTGTAATGAAGGCAGGAGCTGCTGAGCCGCCAGCAGAAAACACAAACATGGCGGCGACAGAGGACTTTGGCGTAGCGGCTGCTCTCACGTCTGATTGGTCAGCATCCAATAAGCGCTCCATGACCAGAGGAACTTGTGGTTTCTCATGACGTCTGCTGCTTACATTTTCATTCTATGATTGGCTAAAACCAACCTTTGGTAGGCGGGCACCAGGTGTTGCTTCGTCCAATCAGCTCGGAGGGTTCTGCTGCATGTCCCTCCTTCCCTGAACGGATTGGATGAGAGCAGAACCAGAGAATATCCAGGAATACTTTCTATGTGGGACAAAAGCAGGGCAGACTTTTTCTACATGTTAAGCAGGCTCGTCTGTTTAAAAAGACACTTTGAATCCATGACCTTTGACCCTGTGTGAGTTTCTGTGACTGCTCCTGTTCTTATCGTGGCTGTTTTACCTTTAATTTGGTGGCTTATTGCACATCGCTGCTGTTTTAAGGTGCTCTATGAATAAAGTGGTACGGTTTATAGAGGAAACCGTGTCACATCATTTATACCTCTGATGGTGTAAATGATCAGGAGGTCAGTGATTACTAAAGAAAATGATTAAAACTCTGCTGTTAGATGAGGAGCACCAATAAAGGTCCAAAAACCATTGCTGAACATTTTATTCTCCAGAACCTGACTCCCGGGCCGTTCTTTCCTCCTGGCCAGTATGTGTGAACGCCGGACCGTTTATGTAGTTCCCCCGTCCTGGCGCTGTGTGGGTCGCCTCCTGAGGGACTGATGCTGCAGTCAGGTAGCTCATATCTGGACCCGAACCAGCCGCAGAGCTCAGAATGAGCGTAATAACGATGAGAGCGGCCGATCCAGCTTTTAACAGCTGACTTTATCAGACCTCCACTGACTGCTGGGAGGAAAGAGAAGGAGGAGAGCTCTGATCACAGCCTGCGACCTGAAGCCATCATCTCCTGGATCTTCTGGATCTTCTACCCATCTCCAGATCTCCAATATAACTATGAGTGCTTTAATGATGAATATATGTATTTATTGGTTTCATTTATTTATATTTCAGTGACAACAGCTAAATAAGAACTCATCGGGAAAATTAAACAGTTTTAACCTAAAAAAAATGCTTTAGATTTCTAAGTCTATTGTTTCACTTCATACATTTCTCAAGATTTATTTTGTTGCAATGTTGTTGTTAAAACTGTGGGAAATATTTAAATATTTCTCATCGCCTTTCAGGGCTTCTGTGCTCTCTGGTTCTGCACGGACAGCTGGGTCTAAAGGTTCTGATGGCAAACAAAGACCCAGAGCTGCTGTCACAGTTCAGGGTTGACAAGAACTCTGACCTGCAGGGATGGACTGGGAGAAAAGGCTGGAGACCTTCAGAGAAACCTTTAGCTGCTCCAGCCTCCTGCTCACCAGGCCCGGTTCTGATGGCCCGGTTCTGATGGCCGGTTCTGATGGCCCGGTTCTGATGGCCGGTTCTGATGGCCCGGTTCTGATGGCCCGGTTCTGATGGTCCGGTTCTGATGGCCGCGTTCAGCCTCCTGGTTCCTGCAGCTTAATGCGGCTCGGCCTATTTTAGTAAAACTAATGTTTAATAATGTTGTTTTCCCAGGATTTTCTGTGTCAGATGAAATATTCAGTTTTTAGAAATCTCGTTATTGTCCCACGGCAGAGAAATAAAAAATAAACGATAGACTGGCAATAATTAAATAATATGAATAAATGGTGCCATGACCCAGATGATAAAAAATGGAGTTCAAAATTAAGCCGGGAAGCAAAAGAGAACAAATTTATCTGAAAGGGAAAAAAATATTATTTAATAATGCGGCAAATTCAGGTAAAAATGCTAAATTCTAGTTAATAATAATAATATTATCTAAACGGAGGTAAGATGATTTACACACCGATGTAGAAAACTCTGCAACATGAAGACATGAAGGATTCCTGATCGGATCAGAACCACCGTGGCGGTCCTGTGGAAGCACTGTGACTCCGGTCCAGTTTATTCTTCAGCTCACCTCCAGGTACTGACAGGAGTCCGGTCAGCTGAACATCCTCAGCGGGTTCGGTTCTGTTCGTTTAGCCGGGCTATCGGGTTTGGGTCGGCCTGTTCTGGGTTAACACGTTCCTGTTGGTCAGAGCAAGCTGCAAAGGTTAGAAAAGCCCAAAGCTCCTGGACGGTCCGCACAGCGCTCAGAACCTCACGACCCGGGTGGTCCAACAAGCAGCCTGGACTGAGCAGAACCAGGAGGGCAAAGAGTTCTGCTCTGATCCAAACACAGCGGCTGTAGATGGAGGCAGAGGTTTGACCCAGATGTTGGATGTGAGTGGAGCAGAACCAGGGACTAGACTCCATCTCTGTCCCAGAACCGACCCAGAACCCGACCTGTGCCTCTAAACCTGATAGAACCTCAGCAGCAACAGTAGAGCGTGTGAACAGAACCAACAGCCGTGTCACCATGAACTGGTGGTACCAGCTCACTGGTACTGATTCTGCCTGGCAGCAGCGGGATGTTGGGTGGATGCTGCAAACGGGTCATCATCAGATCCACGATCGTCCAGAACCCGTCTTAGTGACATCATCATGCCTCATAGCTCACCATTGGCTAAAGGAGTCTCTGACCTCTCACCTACATCTGTCTGCAGAACCTGGACCCGGTTCCACTCAGTTCCACTCAGTTCCACTCAGTTCCACTCAGCTACTCAGCAGCTTTTACTCCTGAGAGCTTCAGAGAGCCACAGATTTCTGCTTTAATAAAGACCTTCTCAGAACTCTGGTTCTCAGAACCGGTTCTCAGAACTCTGGTTCTCAGAACTCTGGTTCTCAGAACTCTGGTTCTCAGAACTCTGGTTCTGAGAACCGGTTCATGTTCTGCTGCAAAGCTTCTGGTTCTCATATTTATTTTGATGTTCTGTGATTGGAAAATATATCATCTCTGACTTTATTTACTGATGAGAAATTTTCAGATAATGAAACTGATATTTATTTAACTTTATGATCAGAACTTTATTTTCTTATCTTAATCTTTTTACTTCTGATTTATTTTATCAACTTGTCAAATCGCCCCAGTGGGAACTTTGTACCTTCCAGGTTCTATAACTACCAAAGCTTTGAGTTGATTTTCTTTAATAATTCTCAGTATTTTTCCAGCTGTCTCTGGTCCCTGTGGGCCCGCCTCTTGCTCCCAGAACCGGTTCTGGTTCTGCTGCACAGGTTCATTTTCCTGCATAAATACTTTATTTGCTGTGATTTAAAGTCTGCTCAGATCTGCATGAGTAACGGCTCATCTGGAGGAATGTTTTATCTGCATAATTCAGACGCATCATAAATGTATGTGTGGGTCAGATCAGTGACACTGGAAGCTCTGAGGTCTGTGACCCTGCAGGACCCTGCAGAATCCTGCAGGACTCTGCAGGACTCTGCAGGACCCTGCAGGACTCTGCAGAACTCTGCAGGACTCTGCAGGACCCTGCAGGACCCTGCAGGATTCTGCAGGACCCTGCAGGACCCTGTGTGCCCAACCCGACCAGCTGTCAGCGGATGCTTGGCTGCTGATGAGTGGGACTCCTTTACTGCACAGTGGTTCTGTTCTGGTGTTTGCAGGATGGGATTGTGGACCGAACCCTGAGAGAGTCGTCTGAAAATAATGAAAGAAATCTGCAGCTTGTGTTTCTAACCAGGAAAAGTTCTGATTCTGTTTTCTGTTATGCTGACTGAGCAGAACATCTCTCTGTGTGCAGGTTGAATCCGGTCACAGCCGCTCCTGATCGGTTCTTCTTGAGGCAGAGACACTGAACCCTCCTTCAGGTAAGAGGCCGTCTCCCAGCGTGTGTGCACAGGTGCTACAGCGCTGCTGAAGTGCAGCTTCCGTTTGCTTTAGAGGAAACCTTCAGCCTCAGATCTCTGCTTTCCTCCTCGGCGGCCAATCAGCTGCAGCTCCTGCAGAACTGAGTTGGATCTTTAACGGGTCCGGCTCATCCTCACCTGCCTGCACCGCGGCTCAGACGAGTGTGTAGAACAAGTCCTGCAGGGCAACATCGGCTGTTTCTGCCCCCAGACAACATGGCGTCAGCCAGAAGGCAGGATGTTACGTCTGGAGCGCTGGCACATCTGCACTCATGCAGATGTTTATCAAAGCTGCTGCTCTGCAGGTTCTGGGCGGTTCTGGGAGGATCCAGACGGTTCCACATGCACCAAATAAAATGCTCTCCCACACAACGCAGGTCACATTGTTCTGTAACTATAGAGGTGGATATTAATCCTGTTGGCTGTATCGCTGCTATCACAGGTAAACTTGTTAATGCGTCTGTTTCTGCACCAGTAAGCATGTCCGTTTTGTCCTAAAACAGACAAAGTTTATGCTAATCCTCCCTGAGGAACAAATGCTAAAGTTCAGATAAACAGCAAATGTCCCTGCAGGGTTGGGCTCTTCTGCTGTTTCTGTGTGGATGAAGAAAGAGGCAGAAAAATGCAAAGATCTGATGAGCTTGTTCAGTCCTGGCCTCAGTGAGTAGATGTGAGGCGCTGCCACGTGAGTCCAGGGTCTGCCCCTGATTTATCTGAGCTGGCAGAGAGACACGGATGGCTTTAACTACACGCTGCACCACAGTGAAACGTTGAAAACCATTTACAACTGAGTATTTCTTCTTTAGTTTGCCTTTCTGCACCTAAAATGTAATAAAACACAAACATCAGCATGTAAACATTACATTTTATTTTGTTAGATTTGGGCGGAGATGGAGGCTTTATGGGTTTAATCTAAACTTTTGATCTTTTATCATAAAATATGATGTGTGTTTGTCTTCTGGCTTAATTAAAACCAGCAAATGAAATGAAAGCCTAATTCCTGCGTTGTGAGCCTGAGATCAGAAACGGAGGCGATGGTTTCCGTCTGACCGGTTCATTTAAAGCTGGAAAGCAGTCGCTCTTAGTGATTTCATGGCCGAGCTCCTCTGGTTGGACATGTTTAACTTTGGAGAAAAAGCATTTTATTTTCCTACATTCAGATTTTTATCATTTCTGACATGTTGTCAGGCTGAGAGCAAGCAGCGCTTCCCTGCAGGAATAAATCGTTTTCTCTGTGAAGCTCCTTCTCTCCGCGGTTCCTCGTCGTTTTGAATCGGTTCCCGTCTCCAGACCAACTTCCTGTGGTCCATTAAAGAGGCCTCTGGGTTTCTGGACTTTCATGGTTGTGGTTGACAAAAAGGAACAATAGTGATGAGCAGCAGTCGCTGCAGAAAAGCCTCTCCGTCTGTGACAGATTAGAGTTTGCTAAAAACAGACCCAAAGCTCAGAGGAACCAGCGTCTCTGCTGCTCTGAACAGAAAGAGAGGAAGGAAAGCGATGAGGGGGAATAAAGGAGGACTTCATAAACACAGCGGAGACAATCCATTTATCAGAGCTCCTATTCTTCTTTCTTCTGATTCCACTTCTCTGCTATGAACGATGGATCTCTGGGACTATTTATTCTAGAGACGTTCTGTTCAAAGACTCCTCCGTCTACATGAAGATACGAGGGAACGGAGCTGACATCTCTGACTGAAGCTGCAGAAGCAACCTAACAGGCCTGCAGAGCTGCAGCAGGACCAGAACATCTGGCCATTCTCACATGGCTCTCTGCTGCCTGAGCTGGAGGTTCTGGGGGAGCTGGGCTCACTGGCTTTGGGATGATGGAGCTTCCTGGTCAGGAATGAAGGCGAGTTTGATGCTGAGGAGGAAACCAGGAGGAAGAAAGTGAGCCTGAACAAAGAAACTTGTTAAAGTCAGAGCAGCTCCTGGTTAGTGATGTCTTTTCCTCCAGAGCTTTGCAACAATTTTTTGACTTTATGTCCTCTGGGGGATTTATGTGACCAACACAACGCTCTGATCAGCGTGATGAACACCTGGACTCTGTAGAACCTCCTCAGGCTGCAGGTCTGCTGGGTTTGGTCTCCACCGGCTCCAGGGGAACCGCGGTACTCTGACTGCCAGGCTCCCCTGACCAAGATGGCGGCTTCATTGACCTGCTTTCCAAAAAGCTGGGCAATGAAGGTTACTCTATGCGTTTATATCTATGATTATAAACTAGGAACTAGAAGCTAAAGTGACTGACGCTGAGACCAGTGGGTCACCAGTGGATCTCCAGTGGGTCACCAGCGGGTCTCCACTGTGTCATTAGTGGTTCTCCAGTGGGTTTCCAGTGTGTCACCAGTGGGTCTCCAGTGGGTTTCCAGTGTGTCACCAGTGTGTCACCAGTGGGTGTTCAGTGTGTGTCCAGTGGGTCACCAGTGTGTCACCAGTGGGTGTTCAGTGTGTGTCCAGTGGGTCACCAGTGGGTCACCAGTGGGTGTTCAGTGTGTGTCCAGTGGGTCACCAGTGGGTCACCAGCGGCTCACCAGCAGGTCACCTGTGAGTCTCCAGTGGGTGTCCAGTGGGTGTCCAGTGGGTGTCCAGTGTGTCACCAGTGGGTCTCCAGTGTGTCACCAGTGGGTGTCCAGTGGGTCACCAGCGGGTCACCAGCAGGTCACCTGTGAGTCTCCAGTGGGTTTCCAGTGTGTCACCTGTGGGTCTCCAGTGGGTTTCCAGTGTGTCACCAGTGGATCTCCAGTGTGCCACCAGTGAGTCTCCAGTGGGTCACCAGCGGGTCTCCACTGTGTCATTAGTGGTTCTCCAGTGGGTTTCCAGTGTGTCACCAGTGGGTCTCCAGTGGGTTTCCAGTGTGTCACCAGTGGGTGTTCAGTGTGTGTCCAGTGGGTCACCAGTGGGTCACCAGCGGGTCACCAGCAGGTCACCTGTGAGTCTCCAGTGGGTGTCCAGTGGGTTTCCAGTGTGTCACCAGTGTGTCACCAGTGGGTGTTCAGTGTGTGTCCAGTGGGTCACCAGTGGGTCACCAGCGGGTCACCAGCAGGTCACCTGTGAGTCTCCAGTGGGTTTCCAGTGTGTCACCAGTGTGTCACCAGTGGGTGTTCAGTGTGTCACCAGTGGGTCTCCAGTGGGTCACCAGTGGGTCACCAGCGGGTCACCAGCAGGTCACCTGTGAGTCTCCAGTGGGTTTCCAGTGTGTCACCAGTGTGTCACCAGTGGGTGTTCAGTGTGTCTCCAGTGGGTTTCCAGTGTGTCACCAGTGGGACACCAGTGGCTCTCCTTGCTCGGCCCAGTGGTACCGGTCCATTCTCTGCAGCAGGTGTCTATGTAAGTGCCTGTTTCTTTGATTTTGATGATTATAACAGACAAAACGTTTGAAAAACATCAGTCTGGGCGCAATGAATGAATAAATGCTTTGCTTTTTGAATGGAATAACTGACAGAATCCACTTTTTCATCATATACGACCAGAACGTAACAACCGGTTGACAGGTGAGGCTAGAACTGCTGACCCGGAGCAGGAGAACCTATTGTGTTTTAGAGGCGTCCCGTTTGTCCCCAGTAGAACAAAATGACTGATGAAATGGACCTCCAGAACCACAGGAGAAGACGCCTACATTTCTTTCCCTCCTGTTCTTCATTTCATTTGACTGGTGTGTGACCCATTTGTGGCCCGACCCAGATTCCACTCCTTGACATAAATGTGTAAAACACAGTTTATCATGGGTGAAATATTTTTCTCTTTCTGTAATAAGGCGAATCAAAGTGCTGTGAATGAACAGAAAAACATTGCAGAGGGAAAAGTTCAGAGGAAAAGACAAACTTGAACATGAAGGAATAAGCTAAATAAATCCTGACTCCTTTTATACGTTAACAAACACACAGAAAGCATAAAGTCTCAGTACTTAATTGTTTCTTGTCACAAAAGGAAATAAATGGATACTCTTGAGCGTTTCTCATCTAAAGTCATTTTGTCCAACTTTTCTACAGCTGCAACTAGAATAACTTCTTTTGTGTCATTGTTTTACTGAAACCAGCTTCTTCAGCAACATTTAAAGCTTAATTGTTTCTCAGCCAAATGTTCTGTTGGTTCTGGTTCTAGTCCTTCCTTGTTTTCTCGTCTGGTATCTGAATCAGAACCATTTGTGAGATCCGGATCCTGGGCTGCAGCGTCTCTGGTGTCAGCTTTAGCTTTTTAAAAGTTTCTTCTCTGTAATTCCACTTCTTGATGTTTCTGGTCCCGCTCGCCTTAAACCTAGCAAACAGCAGAACCGGGCCCATGTTCGCTGTGATTCTGTTGACTCTTGTGTTTGCAGGATTTAGTAAAATTCTGTTTGAGTTGGAGTCCTGCTGTCCGTTGGTTCTGTGTAAATATAATCAGTCAGCCTGTTAATTAGCTGCATACGGATCCCCGAAGGCCCCGGTTCTGTTCCAGGACGCTCATTAATCAGACACACATGAACCTCATCTGCAGAAAGTCCAGGAATGAAAGGTGGTTCTGAGTGAATGTTTAACTAGAAACATATATAACTGGTACCAGCAGGTACCAACAGGTACCAAGAGTCCAATCAGCTGCTCCAGTACCGAATATATCCTCAGCCAACACTTTGGACTGGATCAGAACGTCTCTGAATCATTTCAGTTCTGGTTGATCTGTTTTTGGTGCAAAGGTGACTTTAAATTCTGACCAGATATAAAAGCTCCACGTCTCCTGCATGCCGACCAGAACCTTCCCAATACAAAGACCCAATCCCATGTGTGACCTGCAGCCTGAGCATTAAATCTGAGTCTCTAAGTGCCGTGTGAGCGTTGAACAGAAAACACAGCCAGACGTTCAGCTTTGCGGTCGCCACTGTTGAGTCTGAGACGCGTTGATGTTTACGACATTGCAGACTCAGCAGTCCTGCTGTGTTAATAACAGGCCTCAGTGTGCTCTATGTTTGATGAACGACCTCATCCACACCTTTATTAAAAGCTCCGGTGTGTGTCTGGTTCTGATGAAGAGCCTCGTGTTTGTGCATCTGAAGGTCCCCCTGCTGTAGAGTTAGCCTTCTCCGTCCTAAACGATGCTGTTAGCAGAGCTGCTGAATATTTGTCCGGCCTTAAGGAGTCTCTCTGTTATTGGCTGCTGTTCAGTCCGCTTCCCTTAAGCTGTTCTGACTGAGAAAATGAGCAGAACGGCACCGTTAGATCGATTTCTGCTGAAGCTACAAGAGATGAGCTGAAGGTTTGGCTTTCCCTTCTTTAAACGTCTAAAAAATGTAAATAATTATGTTATGTTCTAAGTATTTCAAGTTAAAATTGAAACATTTCATTATGTTTTAGAACCTTCATGATTATGTTCTTCATTTTACTGATTTAA
>NW_023396857.1:1056001-1058329 GCF_011125445.2 Fundulus heteroclitus | reverse complement strand
GGTTTACTGGTTTTAGAATTGCTGGAGGATTATTTATTGCAATTGTGTTTAATTTAGGATTTTGTCTATTTAATTAGTGGGTTTATTTCTACATAATTATTGGTGGGTTTTTATTGGAGGAATTTTACATTAGTTTTAAAGTAACTAATGTTTGTACACCCCTAGTTGTTTTAAGTGGTTTTTACCTAGTTGGGCGGGGCCCCTTTAAAAAGCCATCTTGTTCATTCAGTCATGAGTTGGATTGTTGGAGTGTCCTGAATGCCACCTGCTGCTACTAGGTAAAAAAAAACACTAAACTGCTTAACCTCCATGTATATATGGATTGCACTTGCACTTTTTTTGACTGCACTTGCACTTTTTGGACTTTTTTTGAATGGAAAATAAAAGGACATGGAAACTGAGGACATTAAAACTGCTTGACCTCTCAATTTTTTTCATTGGTACCAACCTTGTTTGTTCCACCGCTCGTGCCCACCTGACTGCACTGATCCACACGGTGGGATAGTGGCGACAAGGACAAAGGTGGGTCTCTGGGTGTCTCTCTACCAAAGTGCTTGTTGGACATCTGATCAGGACGTCTCCTGGACTCGTCCCACTGGGAGGAGACTCCAGAGTGGAGGACCGAGTAAGGGGTTTTTTGGGGTGGGGGAAGAGTAGATGGATTTAATCTTGGTTACTGAACAGTCTTAGCTTACCTAGTCTAATAAATGAATTAAAATAATGTGCACATAGGAACCTAAAACATTAGTCTAACCCTAAATTGTAGATAAATGCTGGGACTGTGGTCTTGAGTGATATATGTTTTGTCAGTCAAGGGGAACTGTAGGAGATTACAGAGACTGGACTGCAAAGTTGTTTTCCATGGGAATCACAGATAAACTGTCTCTGAAGGCAAAGTGTCTGACAGACTCTGGACAGAATCACTGCGTTGCAGATCTTCTCCACCAATGGGAGGAACGGAACGCTGATATCATCCTGGGAACGGCCTGAATGCGTGGACACATGCCTGGTATTAATGTAACTAACGAGGTTCTCAGGGACCGGTTGCATTGTGTTGTTATGAGAACATAGTTCTGTCTGTAAACACTCCTCTGTCTTTTAGATTAAATATGGAAAAATAAAGTTACAGTTTGAAGAGTTGTTATTACTACAGAAGTCTACAATGCAAACACCACATAATCAGATAAAAGAACCAGGGAGGCTGAGAACAGGCAGAAGAGTTTATGTGGACACACGATCAATTCATCTGATCATAATGTGTTTCTGCTTTATTCACAATAGAACCACTCTGACATGCACAGCTATCACATTTCCCTAAAAAAACCACAGAAGAAGAAGAAAAAGAACTTCCGTTTTTGCTAAACAACAGAAGTAGTAAATAAAGCGGTTTTATTCTAGTAGTTTGTCCGCTGAGTATCCAGGCTGGATTGACACCAGCTGCTAATAACAGAGGAAGCAACAATTTTTAGCTCTTTTACTTTTCAAACAGAAATGTTGCATCTGGACCACAGACAAGTGTTTTTCACGACGTATTTCCGCCACCCACCAACGCGGAAATACGTCACGTTTACACCGTGCACGCATGCGCAGGCGGGTCATTCTGCCACATTCAGCATAATCCTGACAGGCGTTTCTATGAATGTTGATCAGATTATCAATCAGCATAAACCACCCCCTCATTAGAATACATTCAGACTGAGCTTTTATTCTGATTACTGCTGTCCATGTAAACGTAGCGACTGCGTCTGCAGAAATACTTCACATGAGCGGGAAGTCTGCACACATTCGTCTGTTAGCTCCTCAGGATAACGGCAGTCCAGTTTTAAAATTAGTAGCAAAAGAAGAGTTTAATCCTAATAACCTTTTAGTGTTGTTGTAACACTTTGCTGTAAATATTTGCTCTGTGTCTATATTCTCCTGCACACACGCTTTAAAAACATAAATGCTGTTGAGCTTTAGCCAGAAGCTCACCGCCTGCATGTGGACAGCTACTAAAACATGGAAGTCGGCGTCCAGCTGCAGGAAAGACCGGCTGTGTGTCGTCGTTTCTGCAGAACCAGGTTTGCTGAATCCTCTCTGAGGAGCAACATCTGCATGATGGCCTGAAGTTTTCTGCTCTTTCCTCTGCTCTACTTGTTCTGCTGCAGGGCGAGGACTCATGCATGATCGACTCCGTTTCTATTAACTCTCCTCACTGTCATTAAATGATGAAAACTAGAGCAGATATTAATGATGTGTCGCCTAGGAACCAGTGGGATTAAATTCATTCTGGTAAACTTGGACACTTCTGGAGAAATGTCCCAGCAGATTCCCAGGGCCGCCCAGATG
>NW_023396857.1:896001-1051001 GCF_011125445.2 Fundulus heteroclitus | reverse complement strand
TCATTTGCATGAAGCGAATGTTATTCCAGCAATCATCTCCCTGGAGAGTTTCCTCTATCTGGGCAAACAGCGGCAGAATGATTTATCTGCCAGGACTCTCTGCCATGAGGAGCAGGACAAGGTGTTGAGGACAAAGTCCCTGAGGAAGCCAACGTCTGCGCTGTCAGCCGTGGTTCGGTACCTGCCTGCGTTTCCTTTGGCAGCACAAGTAGAACAGAAGATGGCGACACTGTATGCTCACCTTTGGAGACTTTAGTTGATAAAACAATTATCAGTCGTACGTTTTTAAGCAGCCGTTTATGGCTGACCCCAGAAACGGATGAGCAGAGAAGCTGCAGCCTGTGACTGCGCTCTCTGACCGTCCTGCAGGAAGATTTATCTGATTCATCAGATTCTCAGCCATCAGGTCACTACCAATCCACAAAAAGGTTAAAATAAAACAGCTGGACTTTTGTTCTGAAGCTGAAGACGTTTCTCTTCCATCCAGGAACTTTTCTCAGTCCTAAATGTCTGCAGTGGTGAGGAGCTCCAGCTTTATAGACCTGCAGGCCTCAGAGCTTAGACCCATCTGGAACTGGTCACACATCACATGGAGGGTCGTTAAGCTCCTCGTTAGCCTGGAGGAATGTTTTTTTCACATGCATGAAGGACCTTCCAGGTGAGTCTACAGGTGAGTTTAAGCTCTGAGGCATGCAGGTCTATAAAGCTGGAACTCCTCACCACTGCAGACATTTAGGACTGAGAAAGCTTCCTGGATGGAAGAGAAACGTCTTCAGCTTCAGAATAAAAGTCCAGCTGTTGTATTTTAACCTTTTTTTTAATCTATCAGACCGGAGATTTTGTCACACAACGAGCTCAAGTTCTTGGTGTTTCAATTCCCTCTAGGCTAAAGTTATGTACAGGTCACCTGACTCTTTCATTTGTTCCTCCTCTGGCTGCAGGAAGGATGTAAAACTAGGGCTGTGCATAAAAATCGATATAAAGATTAATATCGATATTTTTAAAAACAATTTAATATCGATATTCTGGCTTTCAATATCGATATACCTCCCAACCTCTAGGGGGCGTTATTACAGCGCAACCATTACAGTTCACAGCGAAGGAGAGCAAGTGAAATGAATTTGTGGAACGGCCGACAGGATTTTAGAAGCTCCTTTGTCCTTAAAATCAGATCTTTGGGCACATTTTTGGTTTCTGTGACACGTTAAATGCATTGAAGCAAATGCACTTTATTTTCCTGTTAATATGTCTGTGATCAATAAATAGAACATAAACATAATATTTGGCTGATTTTGGTGATTGAATCACTGAGCATTAATTCAAAGTAATAAATATCGATATTGGAATCAAAGCAAGCTGAGCTATGTATCGAGAATCGTATCGTATCGGCTCATCCTAGATGATACCCAGCCCTATGTAAAACGCCTCGTTAGTGAGTCCTGCTGCTGTTTACGTCCAGACGGCCTAACCTCTCAGCACCTGACAGGTGTCCCGCAGTAACCTGCGTTTCTCACGGTGCAGCAACGCTTTAGAGAGCGAAGCTACAGCCTCACGGCGGATCCCTTCTGAGCCGACTCAGCGCTTATTAGAGACCGCAGTTACAGGTTAACATGGAGCTGCCTGAAGAGTCTCAGCTGATAAATGCATTAAATTAGGAGCTGTTTTGGAGAATTGAAGCAATATAAAATACGGCTTATGCAAGCAGACAATAAGATGCTGGGGGAGAACATTTATGATTCACTGTAAATCATGTATTGATATTTTTAACCTTTTATGCAGACAAAAGGTGAGAAACGCCACCTGGTCTGTGAACCTGGTTCAGAAAAATCTTTAATCGTCACTGATTCATGTGAGCCTGCAGGAACTGAATCTAGTTCTGGTCATGGATGGACTGGTAGGGATAAAATTAAAGAGCACGTGTTTTTAATCAGCATCTTCAATCGAGAGTTCACAATCAAATTCAGTCTTTGAGACTCCAATTTAACGCGTATCGGTCGTTCAAAGAGAATTTCTGTCATGTTTCTGACTCTGAGTCGCTGTTTTGTCTAAAGCACAGCGGCACAGCTTTCCCACGATAATGTTGTTACTGCTGGCCGAGGAACAGCAGCTAGGCGCCAGTATTAGAGCGTTTTGTGGGCAGCCAACGAAAATTTGATTACTTTGGCGTCAAGTTGACCTTTGATGACCTCTGGACATTTTAGTCACATCGTTAAAACAACAGCAGCAGAAACAAAAGATCATGTTGGCATAAGCTGCAGGTGTGTTGTGTGTATTCCAGCTCCCCTTCAGGCGCCATCATAACTGCATAACTGTGGGTTTAATAATTGAACTTTATTTATCTCACAATGGAGAAATTCACTTCTGTATCTTAACCCGTCTCCTTGGGGAGCAGTGGGCTGCCACTGTGCCGCGCCTGGGGACCAATCTGGGGTTAAGGGTCTTGCTCAGGGACCCAGAATGGCAGCTTGTGGGAGTTGAACTCAGAACTCTGGGACAGAAGCTCTGCTCTCTAACCACTAGGCCACCACTCCCCTTTCAGGCTCAGTAACAATGAAATGGCCACAGATTGCTGCGTTTCTGCACACCAACACTGGAGCTTTGTGGAAAGTATGACTCCAGAAACAAAGTTTAAACTTGACTTGAATTTGATCCGCAAGCAGAGCTGAGTTATAAGAAGCTGCAATGTTCACAGCAGCCACTAGAGGGCAGCAGCGGCGGCTCCAGGCGCCTCGGCTCTACAGGAGCGAGCAGAGGACGAGCTCTAAAAAACTAAATTCATACTAAGAGCCAACAATTAATGCTACTTTATATACTGTTAGTTTGTGACATTAATAAAACCAACTAGAACTTAAATAAAGCATATTAGTCTAAATCAGAATCAGAATTATTGACCAGGTGCTCACGATGCTGACTGATTTAATAACAGTAACTATAAAGTAGCAGTAATAAGTTTAAATACCTGAGCACACTATGAACACACTGACAAACGGAGACAATGATGCAACAGTTCAACGAGCAAAAGGTGTGCAGCGGTGCAGGTTCTGCAGGCCCGGCTCACTCTGTGTCCAGCAGCTGATAGGCCAGCAACATTAAACTTCCATTATTCCTCCTGGTTATTCAGGTCATCATTAAAAATAATAATATCTGTAACACAGCACCAAAAATGTGTTTATTTTAGATAAAGTTAAGTTGAACTCTGACTCTCTAAGTAGCTCTCAGTTTCAGGAAGGTTGGTGAGCCCTGTAACAGTGGATATGGTAAATAATAATAATAATAATAATAATAATAATAATAATAATAATAATAATAATAATAATAATAATAATAATAAAACAGTCTGGCAGGTTCACAAAATAACATCACTTCCAGCTAATGTAGCCTTTAAAGGCAGGAAAAGACGCTGAATCACAATATTTAGTCTTAATATAATATAATATTGTCCCTCCCTGTGAAGTAAATGAAATATAGTTTTTGATGCTGCTGCTTGTGTTCAGGGTGGTTGAGGGAGAGCTAATCGCTGCCAGAACACGTGTTTCTGTCTGAGTGGAGCACCTCCAGAACCGGGTCTCCTTTCAGACCCTTCTGCCTCGGACCCCAGCAGCAACAGAACCAGAACAACGATCTCTGCAGTTTATCAGGGTCAGCGTTTAATGACATTATTGCACATAACCTCTTTTTTAAAACTATATTTAGATTTTGTCACGTCTGCACTGGGTTCTGTTATATTTGATTTTGTGCAATAACTATATTATTTATATTTTATATGTTTTCATTATGTTGTATTTTAAAGTATTTATTATTGCTTGTTTTTGTCTTTACACGTTATTGTTGGAGTTCTCAGTGTGAAATAAAGTGGATTCAGTGGTTCCCCCTGGTTCCTCCTGGTTCCTCCTGATTCCCCCTGGTTCCTCCTGGTTCCCTCTGGTTCCTCCTGGTTCCCTCCTGGTTCCCACACCAGGTGAGCAGCCCAACAGGCCTGTTCAGAACCGGGCCTTAGAACGCTCCAGGCTGGAGATGGATCTATGAAGCATCTCCTGGGTCTCATCTCTGTTCTACCTGAGGTTCTGTCCGGTAACTGTCTGGTACCACTTTCACCGGGCCGCATGTTCTGTCCTCCCAGAGCTCCTCACAACACAAATTCTGCCCGACCGGACCGTTCCTTCTGGGTTCTGAACTGTTTGCTCTCTGAGGGATTTTCTGGGTTTTGGGTCATAATATATTTGAAAACCTTTTTTTTTTTTTTTCGGACTTTATTAAAAGTCGGTCCAAACGGAGCGAACCTCCAGGTGAAAGGGAAGGAACCCAAGCAGAGAACAAAGCGGGTTCTGTGCTTGGGTTCCTCCACCATGACACCAGAGATGTGAGGAGACCTTTGCCCACGCCGCGCCGTGACGCTCTTACTGGAACTCAGCTGAGGCTCATAAAGATGAGCGGCTGATAGAGGAGCGACTCCTGGTGGGAACCGTTCTGTGGAGAACCGGGGGAGGAGCCGGGGGTCCTACCTGCTTCAGAGTCTCGTTCCTCAGGGTTTCCACCTGCCGGTAGAGGTCTTTGGAGCAGACGACGTTCCTGGAGGGAGCAGCCAGTTGGGTCGGAACCACGAGCAGACAGGCAGACCACACAAACACACTCGCGAGAGCTGAGCTGTCTCTCAGCATGGCCCGAGCATCAGAACCATCATCTGCGTCATAGTATCCTCAGAACTCTGCAGTGTCGACCCACATCCTGAGCAGAACCCGGCCGGTCCGACCCAGCCAGGAGCGGAGCGGAGCGGAGCAGCGCCGCAGGAACCGGTCCGAGCGATCCTGACCCGGTTCTGACCCGGGAGTAGCTGGTTTCCTGTCTGAGGAGGAGGAGCAGCAAACGGATCTTCTCTGCCAGGAGGAACGCTCCAGAACCGCTCCAGAACCGCTCCAGAACCTTTCAGCCTGGGCCGTCCTGCAGGATCCACTGCTGCTGCAGAAAAAGCCCCGCAGAGGGAGGCAGAGTTCTCCTAGGTTCTCCTCACGTCCACAAGGTTCCTGTCCTCTGTGCAGAACTTCGTCTTCATGTGGACCACATGGAGGAGGAGGAGCGCTGGGAGACGAGTGGAGAGCTGCACTCCTCTTTCACTCTGTCACTTTCCCTCTCACCTTCTGCTCTTTTTACTTTCTCACTCCTCCCATTCCTCCTCCTCCTCCTCCTCCTCCTCCTTCTCCTCTTCCTCCTCCTCTTCCTCCACCTCTTCCTCCACCTCCCAGTCCTCCTCCTCCTCCTCTTCCTCCTCCTCCTCCCCACAGGGAGCAGACATCTGTTCCCTCCCAGCTGGAAGCAGAGCTGCAGGATTTTAATTCTGGGCCCAGTCTGAAGCCCAGAGCCAGGAGCAGAACCTCTTGAAGGGTTCCTCTGCTCTCGGTACCGGGTCTGAACTCCTGCATCCGTGCAGCGCGGCATGGAGGAGGCCAGCCTGCGGTTCTGCTGAGAGGTTCTGAAAGCCCGGGCTGCAGTTCTTCTGCATCGCTGGTTCTGGACTCTCTCGTCTTCCTCCACACTGTTCTCCGTAGATTCTGTGCTGGGTTCTGGTCAGGCCCGTTTGCTGGCCAGCCAAGAGCAGCACCACCGTGGTGATCACGGTACCTTCGGTACCACATCCTCCTGGGGAATGGAATCAGCATCTCCACACAGCTTGGTAGCAGGAGGAAGCAGGAAGTGCTAAAAATGGCTGCGTTGACTTTGGACTTCAGAAAACCCGGTGGACCAGAACCAGCAGATGACATGATGACCCAATCTATCGCTGACTGTGGAAGCTTCACTCTCTTCATGCAACGTGGATCCTGCACATCTGTAGTCTTCCTCCAAACTCTGGGACCTTGTTTTCTAAATGAAATGAAACGTTGCCTTCATCTCCAAAGAGGACTTTGAACCTCTGAGCACCAGTCTGGTTCTGGTTCTGTTCAGACCGGGTCAGACGTAGCCCACCTGTAGGATCTGTGCACCTGGCAGCTCTTGACTCCAGCCTAAACGGATTCACCTGGACAATTCTCTCAGTTCTGCAGTTATCCCTGCTGTACCGTTTCCTACGACACGTTTTCCTTCCACTCAACTTTCTATGAAGATGCTTGGGTGCAGCGCGCTGTGAACTACCAGCTACTTTAGCTTCCTGTCCTCCAGTGACTACCCTCTGACCAGCAGTCCTCCCCATCTCCATGTCTGCTGACCCAGACTGAGACCTTCTACACCAGGACGTCAGACTAATCTCTATACAGCACCACGTTGGCACCATGGAGTCATTAAAGGGCCGGTTACACGTGTCTAGATGATACTTTTGATTCCAGTTCAAATAGAAATATAAATAATTCACAGTAACGTAGCACCTTAAGCCCAGTTTATACAGTTAATCTGCATAAAAAGTTGATATTATTGTGAGTTAAACTTTAAACTCATCATTCTGCATCACTTCTTCTCTTTCTGGACATTTCTGGGTTATTTTAATGTGTTGTGCGAAAACTGACATCTAGTGGCAGGATGCTGTTACTACACTGTTAAAATAAAACATTTGCTACAGGAGGCTCAGTTTTAGCCACTTTATAAACTTTAAAAGGATTTATGCCTCTACTTTATGACACGATGTGTCTTTTTAGGTTCTTGAGGGCCGGATAAATTGCCTCGATGGACCGGAGTCGGCCCGCGGGCCTTCAGTTTGACACATGTGGTCTAGAAGCTCCAGAAACCGTCTCAGGTGTTTAGAATCAATCAGCTGATCACAGAGAGATGCCAGAAGTTTGTAATATTTAACGTAACCACAAAAAATACATTTTCTGAGACACTGAAAGTTTTCATTCCAAGTAATAAATTCCTGAAATGTTTTTGTCTCTGGGAGGACTCTATGAATGAGGCGAGGTTCCCTCTCTGAAATGAATGATAACACTGCAGGGTGTCCACAGCCCGACCCGTCCAGCTGACCCAGAAGCTTTAGAGCTGCTGGTGTAGACGGGTCCAGAGAAGGAGAACGTTCTCTGTCTCAGCCTTCGGTTTGTCCCCAGAGCTGGGACTGTGATCTGGAGGAACTGCAGCGGTCTGCAGCTACTAGATGTTCAGAGGTGGAGTCCCCGGACTCCAGGAGAGTCCAGCGATTCTGACCTCTAGCTGTCAGCTTCCTCAGAACCGTACCACCCTCCTGTTTAAGGTAGGACACAACGTTAGCTGTGTGTTCAGATGAAACCGAGGTAACCAGATGATCCGGTTCTCCCAGGATGCCTGTCATTATCCCGCTGGTACGAGGAACCAGAGAAAGCACGTTCACAATCTGTTCTGTGGAAAAACAATAAATCTACAAGTTACATTAAATAAATAATTGTGGCCGGTCCAACCTCTGCAGGACATGTTGCTCCGCCTGACATTTATTTAGCTGCACAGCCTGCAGATGTAATGATCAGAGGCAGGGGACCCAGAATTCAGCCAGACCAGCAGAGGTTTGTTCAAAGGAAAAGCTCTTTAATAAAAAAAAAAAAAAATCAAAAACAAACAGGGAAAAATCCAAAAGAGACCGTCGAACCAAAAGACGGTATAAAAATAGACAGACGAGCAGGGCAGACAGGGCAGGAACAGACAGGACTGAATGGCTCAGGTTTCTGGAGAAACAGGGGGTCAAAAATCCAAAAGCAAACCAACATACAGAAATCTGCAGGAGGAGACTCACCTTCACTCAACAGGACAACCTGGCACTGATGTCTGGTCTCAGCAGTTTATATGGAGGTGGAGGCAGGTGAAACCGGTGAGAGGTGATTGCAGCAGGGGTGGAGTTAGGCAGGTGTGCAGAGTAAGTAATTAGACCAGACATCAGTGCAGAGGTTTAAAACAAGAACAGATCAGAAACCAAACCTAAAAAGCTGACAAGACAAGTGGACAGAAACAAACACGATCTAATAAAGAACAAAACAACCCTGAAGTACAAACCTAAAACAGAAAATAAAGCTAAGACTAAAACTGATGACAAAACAGGATAAACTAACAGTAAACAATAACCTAGACAAGACAAAACTCAAAGCAACCAGAGAACCTAAGGAAGGAGGGCAAAATACCTTAAACATAAACCAGAACAGAACCCAGAATATTACAGCAGAACCTCATTCAGGTGCCTGTAGAACAGAGGTGTCAAACATACGGCCCGCGGGCCGGATTCGGCCCGCCGAACAATTTAGTCCGGCCCTGTGGTAAATGCATTATCATTATAAAAAAAAAAATAATAATTTTTTTTTTCCCAGAGAGAGAAAGAGACAAAATGCTAAAAGGCAGAAAAGGAGAAAGAGGAGAGGGAGAGAGCGATATAACATCCTCTGAGTCTGCTTCTACACGTGCAGAGAGAGATACCTGCGCTTCTTCTATCATCTTTATTGTCATTGAAACTAAATGTGTTCTCTGCATCTTAACCCATCCCCTTGGGGAGCAGTGGGCTGCCATGTGCGGCGCCCGGGGAGCGTTCTGGGGTTAAGGGTCTTGCTCAGGGGCCCAGAGTGCAGTCAGTGGGGATTGAACCGGGGACTTGCAACCTTCTCTGACTGCAAGTGCGCTGCTCTAACCACTAGGCCACCATTCCCCTGGCAATATTCAATAACAGGAGTTATACCAACATTTCAGTTACCTTTGGGACTAAGAATGTTTTTAATTACATTTTAAAGAAGTAAATGTGCAACACAGTAATAATGTTATTTTCACACAGGGATTAAAATTTGTCCCTCACTGTAAATATCTCAGCAAAGACGTCGAGCACAGATTTATCTGCTGTAGCAGCTGAATGCACTTTCTCATGTTAAAGTTTCTGCAGGGGAACAAGTTGTCAGCAAGACTTTACCATTAAAGTATAATCCTGCCTATAAAGTTATACCTGCAGCTGTTTTGCACATTTAGCACTGGTGTAACTAACATTAACCAGCCTGTGGCACAGACTCTACTCCAGACTGCCAAGCCTTCACACAGACACCAAATCAGAGACAATCGGTCTCATTTGCAAAACTAATAAAAGAAAGAGGAAACTTCCAGGAAGATGGCAGAGTCGGTCTTCTTAGCTCGGCAAGCTCAGTCCCAAAGAAACCTTTCTAAGAAGGAAATTCCATGTTTATATGAGAGAATGTGACTACTCAGCGCCCAAAAAATGAACACGACAAAGAAATCTCCAGCTACAAAGCCTCTTGGTCTGAAGCAGGTGGAAAACCAAGGTGAACACGCTCTACCCCAATGGAGGCTACGGCTAACGCCAAGCGAAACAGAGACAACGAGACGCCAGCTAGGACTCCCAAACAAAGCAGACTAGAACAGCTACTACTGCCACGTCAGTGCAGCTTAACTCAGAGGAGCTGAAAGAGTGCAAAATGAAAGCAAGCTCTGGAAAATAAGAGCAGAATTTCTTAAAAAAGAAAATGAGGCCATGAAATATCATATTTCATACGCTAGACAGATACAAGAGAAGATGGTAGCCAATGAAAACATTAGAGCCGACATCGTAAAAGCTCAGCGCCAAATCCCAGCTGACCTGGAGGAGAAGGTGGACGAGGCGGTAGATCCACAGGATTTCTGGAAGATAGTTGTTCTTTGTTCCAACAGAATGACAGCGGCGTGTAAAGCAGCAGGAATCCATTTGGCCGAGGCTTTATGAAGGGAAGGATGTGGTGGTGAGACAGGTGAAGGAGGTCCATTCGGCTCTGTCGCAGGTAAACGCATCGCCGAGGAGCCAAGAGAGGCAGCATGAAGGCTGCAGGCAGAGATGACGGAACATGGGCCGTCCACTCATACACGTTCCTCCTCCCCTACACATTGCTGTTTCAAAGTGATAGTTGTTCTTCTAGATGTGTTCGGTTTTTTATGCAAAAATCAATATTTAGTTGTCTTCTTTTAATACAAGGGGACTTATAGATTCTGTAACGAGTATTTTGTAGAGGGCAGCGATCTAAGTGTATATTCCTTCAAGAAACGTCTTCTGATCACAGGGTTGTGTCTGAAGTCTGATTTAGCTGTGAAACTAGTTGATCAGCAGCAACAGCCTCGTTTCAACAGGAGATCCAGGAGAGGTCAGAACTCCTGTAGCTAATGCTACATCCATGCTACGTCAAGTGCTACAGCCAAGGGTGAAGGGACAATAACGTCAGAGTGGGAGTGGGAGTGGGAGTGGGAGTGGGAGCGCCCACGGCCCGTGATGGTCAGCATGCTCCGCTCTGAGACAAAGGAGAAATACTCCGTGTCGCCAGAGAGGAAGGTCAGATCATTTAGCAGGGAGTTAAATGATGTTTTTCCCCGACTTCTCCAGGGAAACAACGGATCGCCGCATGTCTTTGAACCAAGTCAAAGGCGCACTGAGAGAGAGGCAGACGGAATATGCTCTTAGTTTGCCTGCAGTTCTCCAAATAAAACACAACGGATCAGATTCACTGAATCGTCACAGATTCACCTCACCGGGGCAGTTTATTGATCAGTGAACAGAAACCTGCTCCTGTGTGAGCGCTGAAACCCATCCTACCTGTCGTACCTGCTGAAACTTATGATCCGTATTTAGACGTGACTTTTGGAGAAAGTAAAATAATTATTTTATTTATTTTCGTGACTGAAAAACGGCAGATAAAAAGATTTTACTCATTATTAAAACACAGATTATTATTTTGTTTATTTTCGAGATACGGGGTGGAGGGAAAAGGGAGAGAAACAAAAAGTGGTCTCTTACGCTGCAGTGCTATTATAAGTACTGTTTTTTCTATTTATTTAAGTTAGACTATGAAAATTCACTTGGAGGCAACATTTTGTTGGCGAGGGACCGCGAAGTTGAGAGGCTGCGATCGCTCAAGGTTTTCCACGTTTTTAGCAGCCTGGCCACTCTTGTTCTATGGGTTCAAGTTCTGCTTTTATGTGTTATATTTTTATATTCTACTGTATTGTTTATCTTATGCCACAACCGACCAGCCTTAACCTTTATCCTTGTATGCAGATGTAATATACATGTTACATTTTATCTAACTTGATGGAGGGTACAACTTAACTTAAAGTTGGCCAGCTGGAATGTAAAGGGTTTGAATAATGTTGTTAAGAGAAAGAAGATTTTGACATATTTAAAGTCCTCTAAGGTTGATATAGCTTATGTTCAGGAGACTCATTTAACCAAACCGAGTCAATTAAACTTAAAGGTTCTTGGATCGGAAAAAATGTTTTCAAGCACTGGAACAAGCAATGGTAGAGGGGTGTCTATCATTACCCACAATGCCGTTCATTTTACTGAAACTGATGTATTGCGGGACCAAGATGGTTGATCTGTTGTTGTCAAAGGACAATTTTGGACACGCCAGTAATTCTTTGCCATATATATGCGCCTAATTCAGACAGACCAGAATTCTTTCATATCTATCACAGATTGTTCTGGATTCAGATGGAGCTCCAATAATCATGGCTGACACCGGTCACAACCACGCACTGATACACAAAGAGACTGATACAGAAGAGGATTAGGACCACTCAAAAAAAAAAAAAAAGTTTATTCAATTCTGAAAAAGAAAAAAGTCAGAATTGAATAGACTTTTTTTTTTTGAGTGGCCCTAATCCTTTTCCGTAGACTGATGCACCCCGTTAGCAGAGATTATTCTTTCTTTTCACCTGTGCATAATGTTTATACAAGGATAGATTATTTTTCTAATATCAGAAACAATGAACTTATTCCGAACTAAACAGGCATACTGGGAAATGGGTGAAACGGCCACCTTCTAGCTTCCCGCCTCAAAGAGCTTAACAGTATGAACCACATTCCAGGAGTTAAACAATCAGATGGCACCGTCACAATGTCATCCCTACAGATAAATGATAGATTCAGAACTTTTTATAATAATTTATACTCTTCCCAAGGTAAGTTAGATGGTCAAAAATCTGAAACATTTCTTGCAGATCTCAACCTCCCTCAACTCACAGGGAATATTTAGAGGCTCCTTTAAACACACAGGAGATCTGTCGGGCCATTAAGAGCACCAGGTTTAGATGGTATTCCCTTTGACTTCTACCAATCATCTGAAGATATTTTAAGTCCTTTGTTATTAGATATCTACAATGAAGCCTTTCATAATGGCTCCCTACCACAATCAATGCATTCTGCACGTATAACGTTAATTCACAAGAAAGATAAAGATGCTCTAGATCCCAATGGATATCCACCAATTTCTTTACTTAACTGTGACCAAACAATCCTAACAAAAGTACTAGCTATCGATTAAAAAAGGTTATTGGTAGCATAATACATATCGATCAGTCTGGATTCATCCCTAACAGGTATGGCTCAGATAATATTAGGAGATTAGTTAATTTATAATATCATGTAAATGACTCAACACGACCGACTATTGCTTTATCATTGGATGCAGCTAAAGCATTTCATTGTGTGGAATGAGAGTTCCTTTTTAAGATCCTGGGAAAATTTGGCTTTGGGAGTAACTTCATCAGATAAAACCTTCTATAATGAGCCCCCTGCCTGTGTATTAACTAACGGCCTCATATCTGGTCTATTTCAGCTACAAAGGTCAACGAGACACAGGTTTCCCTGCTGAGGCCCGGCTTATTGGCTGCCATCCAGACATCCATGGTATTAATGTGGGCAGCATCCATCACAAGCTTCTTCTGTCATGATTTGTGTACTGAACCCGAACTGAACCGCACACAGAGCTTAGTTTGTGAGTTTTATTGAATGATGAGTAGTGGAAGCAGGAGACCAGAGAGACAGAACCAGGCTGGATCAGCAAGCAGGATGAAACCAGAGAATGTAGGCAGCATAACCAGAAGCACAGCAGAACAGAGACTTGGAACCAGACTAGACCAGCGGCACGACTGGAGTGAGAGCAGGACCAGAATCACAGCAGACAGGCGGAGAACTCAGGCTGAACGAGAACCAGATGAAGTGAGCAGCAATGAGCAAAATCAACAAGAGAAAACAGAAACCAACAGAACGAACCGACCGTGTCTGGACGCTGCCCCTCCTCTCTATATAAAAACTGGAGATTCTGTTGGTCTCCCAAAAGTATTAAATATCTGGGTAAACAGATCACCTCTGATTATATTAATATGGTTAAAATGAACACCAGTGCCTTGATTGGAAAAATAAGAACTGACTTTGGTAGATGGTAAAATTCACTTGTCCCTGTGGGGAAAATTAACTCTATTATGATGACGACAGCGGCAGTTGTTTTCTATCTCCTCTGTAATATTCCTTTGCATATTTAAGACTCTCTTTTTCAAAGAGCTAAATGCCTTAATATTGGCTTTTCTATGGAGTAAATCACCGTCTGATTCTTAAAAAGTTACAAGCAAGTATTGACAGACGTGGTTTTTCCTTACCTTATTTTAAATAGTATAATTTTAAATAGAGTTTGGTTACCCACTTTCAACTCCTCTGATAAACCTTCCTGGTCTCAGCCTGAGTCTGATGCAAATGGAGGTGAATCTCCATGAACTACTTTATTAGGTGCATAGAGATTATTACGGCAGCCAAATTAATTTGGAATAAATTACACAGAGCAGGTCGCAGGGATCTCATTAAGTCATCACTAGCTCCTTTATGGAATAATAACTAAATTCTTATTGGGGGGGAAATCAGTCAACTGGCCACAGTGGTTTATGGTGGGTATCTCCTGTGTTTTCCATTTGGTTGATGCCAAAACCAAAAACTATCTGAGCATTGATGAGGTTGTTGATAGATATAATTTTGGAGATATGTCCAACTACGTAGTTGACCGTCTAAATGGCTGGGAAGCCCTCTCAGATGCTACATGATTTCTTCAGGCAGCCTGTAGAAATCTTACTTTATAAGGTTTGACCTCTAACATATACAACATGTTACAACATAATGCGATCCATTATCAAAGGTTAAAAGACGCTGGACTGAAGACACAGCCTTGGACATCTCTGAGGGTGATGGGCACTCATGTTTGCAAAATGTAAACACAACGTATAAAGAAGTGAGTGACAAGTTTATCCAATTAAAAATTAAAAATCCTTCACAGATGGCACAGAACCCCTCAACAACTTCATAAATGGAACTTGATTCCCAAAGACACTTACTGGAGATGCAACGAGGAGGGAGCATCTATTCTACATATTCTATGGACCTGCCCTGCTCTCCAAGATTGGTGGAAGAATATTATGGAAGTGATTTTAGAAGTGCTGGAAAGAAGGTTTAATATCACTGCCAGGCTTTAAGTTCTACGCTCCACAGCAAAACTCCCAGACTCACACTTGTCACCTTTTGACAAGAGGTGGCTGGTTCTGGTTCTGGTTCAGCTAAAAGGATCTTATTAAGAGACTGGATGTAAAAGAAGCCTCCTCTTTATGATGAATGACTGACAACTGTGGCTAAACTGGCCTCTGATGAGAACGTGACATACAGCCTTCTAGGTGAAATGCATCATGGTCTGCCTTTCTCACCTGGCTAACTGTAAAGCAGACTAAGAAAGGTCGGTGTGGCATATTAACTTATCTGTATGTTCTACAAAACAAAAAACTCAATAAAATTTGCATTATATATATATATATATATATATATATATATATATATATATATATATATATATATATATATATATATATATATATATAAACAAGAAATGCTTTCTAAATTCTGTTAAATCTCTACGGGTACAACAATGAACAAAAACATAAATAATTACGCTGTGATGAGGGGTGATTTGAATGCCGGTGAAGATTCCCAGTCATCCAGGTCATGGTCATTCCAAATAAAGTAAAAGAACAAAGCAACTGGACTTGTTTTCCGTAATTGAAGACGTTTCACTTCCTCTCCCGGAAGCTTTCTCAATTCAAAAAGTCTGGAGTAATGATGAGTAACAAGCTTTATACTACTGCCCAACAAAGGCCTTGCAAAAGGCCTTTGTTTTTTACTTTTTATGGAATGGTGATTTGAATTTGACTCATGATGAGTGGAGGGATAGAAGGCCAAGAAGACACTTACAGGTTCATAATAACCCAATTATTGAACATTTCATGTCTGAATGTTCATGCCTGGTGAGTTCTGAACGGTGACAGCAGACAGGTCACTTGGTTTAATTCAATTCAATTCAATTTTCAATTAAATCTTATTTATATAGCTTGTTTAGTGGACAAGATGATAGAATCGACTGTTGGTTTATATCTAACTTATTACAAAGATATGTCACAGAAACTAAAACCTCCGGTAACCCCTTAACTGATCATAAAAAGGGGAACTCTAAAAGTTATTGGAAATTTAACTGCAATTTACTGCTCAACCAGGATTATTGTAAAGAAATAAAAAAAAAAAACAACTTATTTTGGAGACTCAAAATGATGACAGTTCAGGGTCACCGAAACAAAAATGGGAATTTGTAAAATTCTCCATTAAAAAATATTCAATTTAATTCAGCAAAAAAAGTAGAATAGAAAAAAAAAGGAAATCAATTCATTTAAAGCCACTTTCCCTATTATAGCAGAACGAACTGGAATATAGAGGAGAAGGAACATATAAACATGGATGAGCTGCATCATAAAAAGGTTCAGGGAGCCTCCATAAGACCCAGAGCTCAGTGCATGGGGAGAAAATATCAGCTTATTTCTGTAAATTAGAAAAACAAAGACAGGAATAAATGTCATTTCCTCCACCCTAACCAGTGACGGTTAATGCACTGATCCGACACCAATAGCAAATTAAATCTGGAAACTTTATAGAAGCATTAACCAGTCAGATTATAGAGAATCAAGAGCTGAGATATTTTTAAATCTGTGAAGAAATACATCCCCAAAGTTCAGGAATCATTTAAAAATCTATGTGACAAAGATTTTAAAATACACAATAAAACCGATGGCACTGGATCGGTGGCCCAGACGGTGTCACAGAAAACTCTTACAAGCATTTCAGGAATGAAATCAAACTCTGACTTTTTCAATCAATAAGAGAATGCATTAAAATAAATATCTAATAACAACAATGAAGCAAGGTTTAACTAAATTATTACCTAAACCAGATAAAGACAAAAGAATCCTAAATAATTTAAAACCAATAACCTTTTTGAACAGCTTATAAAATCCTCACATCTGCCAGACTAGAAGGAGGTCTGCAAAAATCAGGTTAATGTAAGGTTAACTCTGGTCCCTTAATGGATTATAAACAGATGGATTTATAATGTTCTTAAATGTCTGTAAGGACTTTGATTCTGTCTAATTCTCTTATTTATGAAATATTTAAACACTTTGATGATAAATTCCTAAACGTTATTCTCAGGTTACAGACATTAACAGCCGTGTTTCTCTTATTCGTTACAGTTGCAGAAACGTTATTCATCATTAAAAACTCTCGCGTTGAGGGATCAGATTTAAAAGGATTGGTTGTTAGCCAATTAGCAGACGGTACAACCATATTGCTGAAAAGCAAAGCACTGCATTACAAACAGGCTTCTTTCCTCAGGCTTACACCTGAATTTGGAAAAACGTGTACTCGTTAGTGTCCACGGCTGCCAACATATATCAATATCGAACATCCCTGTGAAAGAAGAAGCCAAATATTTAGGGATCAAAATATCAAAAAATTCACAAGTGAGAGTCAAAAACAATTTTGAAATTACGACTACAAAACTCCAAAAATAAAGAAATAGCTGGCTTCAAAGAGACATATTGTTATTGTTAATGGGTCCATCATTATTAATAAAAACAGAATCTATATCTAGACTCACCTTTCCGCATTTTCACCAGCCATAATTATTATAAAGACAATTAATTATAAAGACAATCAATAAATACAATTTTATCTTCATCTGGAGAAGGAAACGTCACTATAATAGAGCTATTTAGTAAAAGACTTTGACGACGTGGAATAACAGCAATTGGCTTGAAAATAATGAATGGTGTCTTAGAAATTAAATGGCTTCAATAATTTTTGAGAACAGACCAAGAAATATTGTTTTCATTACCTTCCTTAGTGTTTAATAAACTGGATGGTACAGAATTCTTATTGAAATGATAAAACTCTGCATTTCATAAACAGGTTTTGCTTTTCTGGAAAATGTTATTTAAACCCAACTTCAGTCCACACAATGAGGCTTTATGGAATAAAAGAGTCATCTTAAATAGAAGTAAATCTATGTTTATGGACAAATGTAAAAAAAGAAACATCTGATTAACGACAGGCGATAAATACTCAAATTGGAAGAATTCAATAACAGATTTAATTTAAATTGTTCCACTGGCCTGTACATAAAAATAATTAGAAACATTCCCATAGCACTAACTAATCCAGTTAAATATAGACAATATTATCTCTACCCACATTAAAACAATGTCTAAATATTTTTCACTAACAATGCTTTTTCCAGGCCCTAGAAGAGATCCTTTCTTTTGTAAAAATGTGATAAATGTGAAATCAGGTCCATTTGAACTAAATTTAAAGAAATACATTTTAAATCCATAACAAAATCTATCCCTCTAATGAATTTATCAGATCTAAATTTAAGTTTGAAGTGTAAAAATTACACTTTATAGATAATGGCAAACTATACAAGATTGGTTTCATTGTGAGTCCATAAATATAGATTTTAACTCTTATTGTGTCAATTTGGGACGGTGATTAAAAACAAGCCAAAATAATTCTTAGTCAATAACATTTTTGGTCTTTGCTGCACAGTTAAAATAACATCTGCCAGGTTTCAGGAATGTTCTGCAGATAAAACGGAGCAAACATAAACCGTTTCTATTCCTGGTTGGCAGGGAAGCAAACATGGAAAGTGTCGGGGGTGAATAGTTTGGCAATGCTTTTATTCCTTATTGAAGGAATTTCCCTTATTGTGGCAAACAGCAACATTTCATTCTCGGATGAAGATGAAGTGAATCTGTCCGTCTGATCGGCTGCTGTGTTCTCACTGACGACGGACACTTTCAGGTTTAGTTCAGGTTTAGTTCAGGTTTAGTTTAGTTTTTCTCAGACCGTTGGTCGCTGGTCATCTGAGGAGGTTGAGAAAAACACGAAGCACTCGGCAGAATGAAAGTAATTCAGAACATCAAAGATTTCAGTAAAACTGATGGAACGTCAAGTTTATTGAACCCAGAAGAGCTTCAGGTTCCCCATCAGCTCTCTGATGTTAGCAGCTAATGGACCCACAGCTATCAGCCCCCCCGCAGCAAACTGCGGGTTAAAGTAAAACAGAAAGTGTCACACGGTGTGAGACACTCGGCTCGGCGTCCTTTCACAGCTCAGCAGCTCAGCAGCGTTTGGATCTTTACCGTTCAGCAGCACGGAGCGGCGTGTCATGGCATGCAGGCGGTGCGGCGATCACCGGCGGCGCGCAGCCAGACAGGATTTATCTGCTGCGTCTGCCAGACAGGCAACATGTCACACATCACTGAAAACTCACACACACTGAAGGCAAAGATATTACTTTTTATTTCAAGCCCCTCACAGCCACCAAACAAAGACCACCTCAGGTCCGCCCTGTGTGAGTTTCAGACAGAGCCAACAGTTTTTCTTCACACAGCGGTGGATGTGTGGGAACAGGTTCTTGAACTGGGATCAAAGGCCCGAGTCAGATTCTGGAGACTCGGTTTGGCTGCGATGATAAAACACAAAAACAGAAACAACAAAGAGTTTGGTCTGAAGATATGTGAGAACCTGCAGACACGTCGTTTCAAAAACACCGAAGCGTGAAGCCGAGGACGCTGTGCAAAAACACCAACATGACTTTAAGGAGATTAAGTGCCAAAAAAGGATGAGACTAACTTCATAAATAAAGATAGAAACAGAGGAATAAACAGGGTGTACACAGATACAGGTTATCATTACACATAAAAACTCTGGCCTCACGCAGCCTTAATAAAAAAACACTAAACCGGTTTCCTGCTCAACCTTCAACATGTCGGCACATCAGAGGTCCTCCTGCTCTCTAACAACAGCTTACAACGTTCATTTCACCTCCAGGAAGTCTTTAAATCTGCAGAAATTCAACTTTTAAACTGTTCATAACGCCCAAATTCTTCATGTCAAGCTTGGGGATGTCTTTTTATTTCGTTCCCTATTCCGGATCCAAAATGCAAAGTTCTAAAGCTACATGCTCCGTGTGCAAGTTAAATACTTTAAGGCTTTTTTAATCCAAAATGTTCTGTTTTAGTTTGAAACAATCCAGAATCCTGGGACCTCAGAGTCTGCATCAGATTCTGACGTTCTACATGTTTGGACCATGCTTGTCTGTTCGTGGACCCGTAGAGGTTCTTAAGTCCAGAGTGGGACCAGGTCCAGGAGGTCTGGACCTGCAGCTAGAGAAGAGTTTGTAGATGAGATAAACAGGCAGCTTCTCCAAAGCCTTTGGCTCTCTTTCCTGTCTGCCAGCTTGTTCCTGAACTGGATCCCTGGTTCTGTTCTCCCCTCACAGCCTGTTGTAGCTCTGAGGAACAGGCGAGAACCCGTTGATGCTCACTCTCCTCGCCATCTGCTCCTGGCTCCCGGGAGGGCCGGCTCCCCCCTGCAGGGTCTGAGTCAAGCTAACTTGGGCGGTGCTGAACGAGGTTATTCGCCCACTTCCAGCGATCTGGAGGTTGACTGTGGTGGCGTAGCTGGCCTTCTGGTGCCCCTGTTTGGACAGGGGGGATGGGCTCTGGGCTGAGGGGGTGACTGGAGCATGTCTCTGGTCTTGGAGGTCGCAGCGCTGGTGTGACTCAGGTGGACTGGAGGTTCTCCCTGAGGAGGAGAAGATCAGGCATGAGGAGGAGGAGACGTTCTGCTGGTGAGACGGCCGGGCGACATAAGCACAGATGAGCTGAGTGCGACAGCTTCCCTCCTCCGGTTCTGGGTCTTCCCACTCAGCCCGGCTGTCTGTTGCACCCGGCGAGGTGACGAAGTGTACCGGAGACAGAGGAGCGGTGGGAGTCACGCTGGTTTCTGGGCTGTCGGTACCGTTGTATTTGCTTGACAGTTCCCGGACATCTGGCCAGGGTACGCTGGTGAAATGCTGCCCACCGACGGCAGCCTTGCCGGGGGAAAGCCTGGTGGGAGAGAGTGGGGACTGCAGGCCGGACCGGGGGCTTAGGCAGGATGGGGAGCTGCTGTGGGAGGACCACCCGCTGGTTGGACTGATGGGACAGGACTTATGCTGCTCAAAGGACCCTCGACCATCACCGTTGAAGCCAAGGCATCTTTGGTCCGTCCAAGAGCAACGCAGCGCAGTCCTGCTGCTGCGGGCTAGACTTGAAGGTGCCTCCGCCAGGCTGGAAGAAAGGCGCCTACGGACGGTTTGGGGGGGAAGTGGGGAAAGGGAAGTCCTCCCTGAGGTGGAGGGAGGAATCCTCGGTGATTGAGAACCTGAAGTGGGCGAATACTGAGGGTTCCTGGGTTGAGGGGCTGCTATGTCATTTGTCCAAACTGGCATGCCGATTGGAGGAGGGGAGAGTATCTGAGGGCTCACACATGCAGAGGAATCACCAAAGGAGAAACCTTCCAAGGAACCCCTCGCCAGGTCCAAACGGAGGTCCAGGGGGTTGTGGGCACCTGCCCCCCGTGAACTAGGAGGGTGGGGGGGTTTGTGTGCTATGGGGGAGGAGTAATTATGCAGCGGTGGTGGGGAGCAGAGGCGGACAAACGATGCTGGAGTTGGGGAGACAAACGATGCTGGAGTTGGGGAGACAAACGATGCTGGAGTTGGGGAGACAAACGATGCTGGAGTTGGGGAGGGAGTTGGAGACTGAACTCGTGAGCTGGGCTCAGAGGCAGAAAATGGCCGTGCTACCCGGTTGTGAGACGTGGACCAGAGTGGGTAGTGACTCTGGTGGGTTTCTGAGCCGCCGTCCGCCACCGAGCAGCCTCTGTGACCAACAGCGGCGCCTGCACACCCGTTAGCTGCGGTCACACCGGCAGCGTTGTTGTTGTTGCTGTTCCTGTTGCCATGCTGTGGTGAAGCGGTTTTGGGGTGAAGGAAGGAAGGCCGAGGGGAAGTGGAGGAGGAGGAGGAGGAGTGAGGCTGACGAAGGCCTGGGGATGGAGGGCACTGAGCAGACGGAGAGAGACATGCTGACCGCAGCGATGGCGGGGGACATCTTGGAGGCTGGTAACCATCTTTAGTGCACCCCAGCTGGGCGTAGGCAGGCGCGCTAAAGGCTTGCATGGCTGGAGGAGGGTTGGGTGAGGGGGTGCGGCGTCGCATGTCCGGGATGGAGGAGGGGCTTTGCTCCACCAGCTTCACGGCCGCTGCTTGTTGCCGTGCTGTGTTGCCTTTAACCATACTGTGACTGATAGACTGGCTGATGTGGGAGGCAGCTAAAGATTTGGTAAAAGCAGAGGAGGACGGGGACGGACATGACGGAGGATGGAGGCTGGATGGAGGAGCAGTGGAGGAAGGAGGTCCTTTTGATGACGAGGAGTTTCCAGATAAAGGAGCTAACGGAGTTGGGGTTCTCACAGGGGAGACGGAGGGGGGCGTTGGGGACAGACAGGACAGAGCTGAGGCAAACCCAGCAGGAGGTGCCAGAGTGGGACTAGATACTGGGATAGCCCTGAACGGTGAGGAGCAGGGAGGCGCTCGGACTGAGGAGGCAGATCTCAGAGGAGAAGGGGAACGACGGATGAGGCTGGGGTTGAAGGCCGGAGGAACAGGACTTGGCATCCTCAGGGACGGTCCTGAGACCGGTTCATCTGGCTTCCTGAAAACGACAAAACACAAACTTTAAAGGTCCTGAAAAGGGTTAGTGGGTCAAACACGCAGCTCTCTGCTGTCCTTCAATCAACCACACTGTGCGGTGGATAAGGTCTAAAGCAGTCAGCTGCTCTCCAGACTTCTGAACACCTTGTTATTCACACTTTGGTTGCTTTTCACACAGTGTCTTTTGTTTGTTTGGCCTCCTAAGCTGTGTTTTACTAATGCTATGAATCACACATGCGGTGTGGATGAACCACTTTTGACTCATTAACCACGGCTTAGTAACTCCACGGCCAGTTATTAGCTGAAAACTTGGAACCCAGATGTTGACTTTCCGGTCCATCTACATTCCAACTATCGTTTCCTGGCAACAAAGTCAAACAGATGTCTGATTTCCAGGATGTCTGGCTTCTTAATCATAGGTGCATGAGATACTATAGGAGACTGTAGAGCAGCGGTTCTGGTTCTGGTTCTGAGGACCCACTGTCCTGCAGGTTCCAGATGTTTCCCTGCCTCCACACACCTGTCTTCAATAAAGTGGTGGTGAGGCCCTTGATGGCTGCTGAGAAAGTAATGCTGTCATTTCATTCAGGCGCACTTCAGCAGAGACACACCTAAAGCATGAAGGACAGTGGTTCCTGAGGTTGCCGGTTGAAAACCATTGCTGTAGAGCTTCTCCTCAGCTTCAAATGAACGGTCTGTAGACCTAAAACATCTTCTGTCCTCCAGGTAAGCAGGACACAAGGTTCACTATATCAAATCTCATGGAAAATATTTTCCATTCTTTTCACAATTTCAGATCTGCATCTGATCCGTTTCAGGATCCGGATCAGATCCTGGACTGAAATTGAGTAAAAAAGCAGCAAAGCAACATTTAAAGCCTTCCAGAAAGCCTGGAGAACCGTTGGTGGTTAAATGAAAACCTCTATGGTGTGTCAAAATACCTCTAGAATGGGTGGTGTGCTGAGCTCAACCATTCACAAATCAAGAGATAATTTGGAAATTAAAGGTATTACGTAAAAAAGATAACATAAAGAGCTCCTTAATTATGTGTTTAAATTGATTGTTTTCTCTTTATTAAATTGCACATTTTGACTGTTTTTCTTTCTTAAAAAGATCAAGCATTCATGTATTAAATGAGTGAAATGATGATTATTTTAGTGCAGTCCAAGTGTCTGGCAGGCTAAGGAGAAAGTAGGTTTGTGGAAAAGAGGAAGTAGCGCTTGGAAGGAGACTGCAGCTGCTGGCTCCAGGAAATCTGCCCAGAAGAAAAGAGGAAGTGGAACCAGACAGAAGGACGATCGTGGAGCCAAAGGAAGAACACGGCGCCCGTGTCTCTGAGAACCGCAGAGACTGAGTCAGATTATCTATTTTTCGTGTTTTTCCACAATTCGGAGCCAACGATCTGCAAATCGTGTCAAGAAGAACTGCTGTGGTTTTGACCTGGTTGATGAGAAGATCCTAGATGTCCAGAAGATGCGAGTTGCACCCATGAGATGTTAGCTCTGCAGTTAGACCAACCTCTCAAGCCAAGGAGACGCTCCTCAGGCACGGACATCAAGGCAGAGACTCAAGGCGTGAGTCTTTGTGAGCGGGACATTAACGGGACATCGGGTTTGACATCAAGAGAAGGGAAGCTGTTCGGCTGAACAACTCCTTATCCAGCAATCAAAGTCACTTTGGGATTCCATCTGAGGTTCGGGTCAGTCTGCTCCTCTAAAGTTAAAATCCTCTCCTGAACATATTAGTAAGCAGCCTTAGATAAGAGATAGGACGTTGATTAAATATTAATTTGAGTCAACATTTTTCCGAGTTCTTCTATGATTGTAAAACAGTCATGGTGCATGGTTCTAGAAATATTTTGGAGGTCTTAAAAAGGTTGCCTATAGCCCAAACTTTAAAACAACACCCTTAGGGACTCTTGAGTCTTTAAAAAATACTGATCGTGTAACAAGTGCTGATTTATAGGAGTAGGAGCCACCGTTAACTAGGGCGGTGGATGGGGTGCAGGGTGCCTGACCTGTCCACTGAAGAAGGGTGTGGCCCTAGGACGGAGGTGGTTAGCTGGTCAGTCATGTTCTACTCATCTAGCTGAAAAGGTCTCACAGGAACTCTAAACAGAGTAATACCCGTTAGATTCAGAGGTCTTTAGAACCCCAGCTGAGCTTTAACCCAAAATAGGAAGTATGTGGGGAGCGGGATTTTAGTTCAAAGCCACAAAGCTGACAGGTGTCACTAGTTTTTAACCAGGTTGTGGTTGGTTCTGGTTGGTTCTGCTCCATGAAGACATGTTGAGCAGACGTCGATCTAACCCAGCAGAACGTTGCTTTAAATGCTCAGGCTACATTTTAGGCTACATTCCTCTGGGATTCAGCTCTATTTCCCAACACCGGACTCATGTTTGAGTCTTACAGGAATCTGAAGCAGCGTATCGCTCATTTTCCACTGAAGTAAATCAAGATCACTCTCAGAGTTTAGGCCTTTTTTGGTATGTTCACACAAATTGTTACCCCATTTTTTTTATTCCAGTAAGATAAATCCGTTTCTCCTAATTGCTACTGCATGTCTCCGTTATTTGTTCAGCTTGGATGGAACAAACAGGAACTTAATCAGTTGTTGGGTCTTTGCTTTACTTGTTGAAAGTATGCAACGATAACGCCTGATAGAAAATAAGGAGAACTTGCTGGATTCCAGTTATTCTTAAACATCTCCCATATTTGGGGACAACTGAAGCCAGACTGTTTCTCCATGAACGCTGGACTTAGAAAACTTAGCAAACCTCAGCAGAATGAAGGCGTGCCAAGGAAAACAACCAGAGCTGCATTGCTGCTGTTCACAGGAATAAACAGAGAGCCCACATTTCATCTGCCGCTCATTATTTTCAGCGTTGAACCATAAACTGCAAGCGAATCAAAAGGCTGAGACATGGAGGGTGTTTGGAGAAAGTCTACCTTCCCAGATCAGTCTGAACGCCTTCAGACATTCAATCCATTTTAACATATTTTCCACAAATATCAACATGGTAGAAGATGAATTCATCCTGTTTTTAACAGGATGAATTCATCTTATGACTAGAACTGCGGTTCTTTATTTATCCGGGCTGGCGGCAGACCTGGCTCTGCTGAAAGGTTGAGGACCCTGCTTTAGGACGACATTACGCCCCCTGGTGGCCGCTGTAGACGAGCCAGCGCTGTGAATGTAATTCCACATTCACAGCGCCTAGACACACAATTATGAGTTCTGGTTGAAAATCAGACTCTCATCGCTGTCTACCAGCTCTGAAGTTATTCAGAACGTTTATTTTTAAGTCTTGCCAGAGATTCTCAACTGGATTCAGGTCTGGACTTTGACTAGGCCACTCTCAGGCTGCAGGTTCAGGCTGGTTCTCCTGCAGGAAGGAGAACCTCCACCTGAGCCTCAGGTCTTCTTGCTCCATCCATCTTCCCATCAACTCTGCCCTGCTGCCCTGTCCCCCAGCATGATGCTGCCACCACCGTGTTTCAGGGCGATGGATCTTCTTCTACATGCTTGCTCTGCCGCCTACATGACTTTGGACCAACTGCAACTAGAACCTTTTATGACTTCCATCTAACAAAGGCCAGGTGTGCAGAGTGCATAACTAATTCTTCCACCAGAGCTGTGGGTCTCTGCAGCTCCTCCAGAGACACCACGGTCCTCCTGCTTCTCTGATCAATGCTCTCCTGCCTGTCAGTCCAGGTCCTGGACCAGAACCGCCTCCCTGACCTGTCTGCTGGGTTCTACATGATGCTGGTTGTTCTCTGATGTTCTCTAAGGAACCTGTGGGTGGGGCCTGCAGCAGAACATCTGCAGTCTCTCAGGCTCACACCCAGCTGGACTCTGGTTGGGTGAATCCTGAAGGCAGCTGGTGGCACATGATGAGGAGCTGAATATAGATTCACACCCTTTTTAAATCCGTCTATGATTTATTTTCGCTTCCCGGTTCTTTCACATAAAATCACAGAGGAACAGCCTAGGGGTGTGAACCTCTGAGGGGTTCTGTGTTTCGCGGGTTCGGATCTTAAGGAGTTCTGGTCCAGTCAGGACCCAAAGCTGCTGATACGTACCTGAGGTCCTTCTCAGGTGTTCTGCTGACGGTCCAGGGTACCGCTGAGGCCCGCTGGACCCCGGCCAGCAGCTCCGTGGGTCTCTGGTTGGTGAAAGTCGGCAGCAGATCTGCAGATGTTGCAGCGCACCTCGAAGCAGACCAACTTGGACTGGGTGCAGCTTTGACTTTGTGAAGATGCTGGGAGGTCTGGGTGACGGTTCCGTCGTTCACCGGGTCCACCGGGTCCACCGGGTCCATCAGGTCCGTCGGCACAACACAAAGTTCTCTTGAGGCCTTTTCTGCACAGGTCTCTGCAGAACTTCCTTCATTTTCTCTCCCAGGTTCTGCTATCTTCTGCCTCCCCATGGACCCCAGTGGTTCCTCTGCCCTGGGCTCTCCTTGGGCCGGTTCTTCTCTCAGTCCCGGACGAGACCCCCAGGTGGTTCTGGACCCTGACTGAAGACTCCCGTCTGTCTCTGTGACCCCCCGGTCCTGGCGGGGGCCCCCGTTCTCCTGTTTATCTGGTGCAGCTGCTACATCTGGGTCGTGTTCCTCCTCGCTGGGCGCCCTGCAGGCCTCAGGGTCCGCCGGCGGAGTGGAGAGACTTGCTGATGAAGACGAGTAAACACAGCATCCTTCATCTCGGCCCGCGCTGCTGAAAGAAGGATGGAGTCAGCGGTCCGGTCTTGGTTCTGGTGTGAGCATTAGATCATCTTCTGTAAACAACTCACCCGCCTGCTGCCTGCTGCACTTCAGACTCAGCATCAGCAGGAACATCTTGATGTTTCTCCTCAGGAGAGCCTCTGGACTCTGAACATCTACCCTGCAGAGCTGCGGGCGACACCGAGGGGCTGGAGCTGCTCCATCTGGACCCCCGAGGCTCGGGCTGGGCGCCGGCCCGGTGAGCGGGTCCAGGAGAGGCGGAGGACAGGGCGGCGTCCGTGCTGCAGGCCTGGTTCTGATGGGACGGACCTTCTCCTGGCGCGCTGCAGGTCAGCGTGAAGAGGAAGTCTCTGGGCCCGGAGAGCGCGGGGGTCACATGACCCAACGGGGTCACATGACCCAACGGCGCCGGCTCACAGGGCGCCGGCCCCTCCTCCTGGGAATCTGCAGAGAAGAAAACACGTTCAGACGTCTGAGGTCAGATTCTGTGAGGTCCACACGGACATGAAACCAAACCATGAGGAACCACTCCAGAACTTCTCCAGAACTTCTCCAGAACCACTCCAGAACGTTCTGGGACTCATTTAGGGGACAGACTAACTGTGGGGGGAAGCAGCTTCTGATTCAGTTTCAGCGTCCCGCGTCTTGACTCGGTACCACCGGACCTTCTTCAGCTGGTTCTGGACCCCAAAACCAGAACTTTCATGAATGTGGACATCAGCTGGGACTCACCGTAACTCTGCCCCTCACCGCCTTCAGCTTTCTAGTGGACCTGAACGGTTTGGGTCAGAACCAGTGGCTCGTCATGTCATCCTAGCCCTAAGGTCCTAACAGGGAGCCCTCAGCATGACCCTGCCACCACCATGCTTCCCTCTGGGCTCCCTGTGAAAGGTTCTGGTTGTGTAGAACCTCTGACCAGTTCTGGAAGGTTTCTATAAGATCTAACCCACTGATGGGTCACTGGGGGGCTGGTTCCTACCCCAGGAGTCATCGGGTGGTGGTGGTGGTGGTGGTGGGGGGGGGGGGACCCAAGAACCCTGGAACTGGACCAGAAGCTGCTTACTCTCTGTTCTCCCCTCTGTACCGGATTAGTTTCTGGGTCTGATCCGGTTCTGGATGTGAAAAGCTCTAGAAGTGATTCCTCCTGGTTCCGTGTTCCCACAGACTGGACCTACCATCCGTCTGACCTTCAGGCCGTCCTCCGTGAATCCGTAGCTCCTCCTGGACCACGGCTCGGTTCTGGCCCGGTTGCTTGCAGGCTCCACGCTCTGTTCTGGCCTCAGAACGGGTCTGGGCTCCACATCCGGTCTCCTGTTCTTGCGGCGACAGACCTTTGTCTCGGTTCTGAGCAGAACATGCAGGCAGCCTTGCTGAGACCCACGCCTGGGTTCTGATGGCGCCGGTCCGCTTGTGGTGCAGCGGCACCTTCATGGTGCTGGCTTTGGAGCTGTACATGCGGGCCAGGGTTTGGACCTTGCTCAGAATGCGCTCAGAGTTCTCCCTGAGGACCGGGTCCGACTCAAACAAGCCGATACCGGTGACATCGGACCCCATGCCCTCAAACAGGGCCCGGTTGGCGGTGACGATCCTGGAGTGGCGGGACCATCGACCCACTTTGTCTGGACCGGGGAAGTTCTCCGGGTTCTGCCTGGAGTCCGCCTGCTCTCTGGGTTTGGTTCTGGACCCCGTGGACTGGGTTTTGGTGTTTTGGCCGTGCGTAGAGGGTTCTGTCTGGCTCGGTTCTGGTTCTGTGGCGTCAGGCTGAGCAGCAGCACAGCTTCTCTCTTCTTCTTTGTTTTCAGGACCTTCAGAACGGGGCCGTCTTTCTTCTTCTGCGGACTTTCCCTCCTCTGGTTCCTCCGGGTTCTCCTCTGGAGATCCTTTGTGGACGTTCCACCGTTCCTCCAGGATCTCCGTCTCCTCTTCAGGGAACGTTTCGGGATCCGTGGTTGGAGACCGCTGGTCCTCCTCAGAGACCGTGGACTCAGACGGCTCCACCTCAGAGGAGCTCAGAGGTTCTCCTGCTTCTCCTTCTGCTGGAGGTGGAGGTGGAGCCGAGGAGGAACAGGAGGTGGACTCCTTGTTGGCCTCCATGTCTCCGGGCTGGGAGTGATCGCTCGCTGGTTCTCCTCCAGTCGCACTAAACCGTGACACGGACTCCTTCACCAGGCCGGCGGGGATCTGGGAGAAGCTGCTTCTTCTTCTGGAGACCTCTCCTCCCTCTCCTCCCTCTCCTCCCTCTCTTCCTTCTCCTCCCTCTCTGGGCTCGTCTTCGTCCTCTGACTGACGCTCCTCAGCCTCTGCTGCTGCTTCATAGTAGCTCCTGATCTTTTCGATGATCTTCTTGTCCTTGTTTGTGAGGTTGGAGCCTTTCTTGGGCGGCTGGAACCTCTGGACGGGCTGCTGGAGAAGATCTGGAAGTTTGGAGGACGCCGGGGGATCTTTGTCCGACTCGCTGCTGAGGAACGTCTTTTGTCCTGCAGAGACGGAGGACTGAAGGTCTGGTGATGGCGGGACGTCAAGGCTGCGCTCAGGTTCATCATCACTCCCTCTCCCCGCCGCCTCCTCCACGGTGTCCCCCGCCACGTTGTCCCCCGCCACGGTGTCCCCCGCCACGGTGTCCCCCGCCACGTTGTCCCCCGCCACGGTGTCCCCCGCCACGTTCTCCCCCGCCACGGTGTCCCCCGCCACGGTGTCCCCCGCCGCCTCCTCCGTGTCAGCAGGAACATCTGGCATGTCCTGAAGGTCTTCTGCAGCCGTCTCCCTGTCTCTGGGGGGGTCCTTCAGGTCTTCTGGGTGCTGGTCCTGCTCTGAGGCCAGCCGGTGCTCGGGGCTGGAGGAGATGGGGGGCAGCGGGGGGGCGGAGGAGGCGGGGCCTCCTGGAGCCTCAGAGGGAGGATCCAGGCTGTGGTCCTGGAGGAGCAGAGAAACGGGAGTTATTGCTCCTCCTCTGTGAGGAGGACCGGCTGAAGGAGTTCTGCTGGGTCTCACCATCAGTCCATCCCTCACTCTGCTCTGGTTGATGAACTCCAGGATCTCCTCCGTGATGGAGAGAGTGGGAGGAGGTCTGAGAGCGCTCAGCTCCTCTTCCTCCTCCTCTTCCTCCTTAAGAGGAAAGATCAATTAGTCCATTTTAATGGAAATTAAACCAAAAAGAAGAAAACTAAAAACTATAAAATTCATCCATCCATCATCCATCCATCCATCCATCCATCCATCCATCCATCATCCATCCATCCATCATCTCTCCAACCATCCATCCATCATCCATCTATCCATCATCCATCCATCAATCCATATATTCATCCATCCATCCATCCATCCATCCTTTCATCCATCCATCCTTTCATCCATCCATCCATCCATCCATCCATCCATCCATCATCCATCATCCATCCATCCATCAACCATCCATCCATCCATCCATCATCCATCCATCCATCAACCATCCATCCATCCATCCATCCATCCATCCATCCATCCATCCATCCATCCATCATCCATCCATCCATCAACCATCCATCCATCCATCCATCCATCCATCATCCATCATCCATCCATCCATCCATCCATCCATCCATCTCTCCATCCATCCATCCATCAGACCATCCTCCATCCATCCTTCAGCCATCCATCCATCCATCCATCAACCATCCATCTCTCATCCATCCATCCATCCATCATCCATCCATCCATCCATCCATCCATCATCTCTCCATCCATCCATCCATCAACCATCCATCCATCATCCTTTCATCCATCCATCCATCCATCCATCCATCCATCCATCTCTCCATCCATCCATCCATCCATCCATCCATCCATCCATCCATTCCATCCATCCATCCATCCATCCATCATCCATCATCCATCCATCCATCAACCATCCATCCATCCATCCATCCATCCATCCATCATCCATCCATCCATCAACCATCCATCCATCCATCCATCCATCCATCCATCATCCATCATCCATCCATCCATCAACCATCCATCCATCCATCCATCCATCCATCCATCATCCATCCATCCATCCATCCATCAACCATCCATCCATCCATCCATCATCCATCCATCATCCATCGTGTAATCCTGAACCTGTCGTGTCATCCTGGTGTCGAGCCGCTCCGTCTCCACCTCGATGACGGATGATGCGATCGTGCTGCTGCTGCCTGCAGAGGCCAGGCTGTCTGCAGGACAGAGCTCGCCCTCGCTGCCCGCCTGCTGCAAGGCAACATTTAAACACGTTGGTATTTCTGCCAGTCTCAACATATCCGTGGAACCTGAACACGACCTTCAGTATCCAACTAAATAAATGATTCTCTTTCTTTTTAATATCTCAGTGCAGCTGCATGTCTCTATAACATGACAGATTCCTTTTAGAAAAAATGTGATTCAATTAAAAATACTTTATTAGTCCCAGAGGTTAATTTGATAGAAGTAAATAAAACTTAGAGTTTAATGTAAAATTCCTTTGGTTGTGTTATCATGTCTACATTCTTGGTTGTTATAAACAGTGATTTAAGAACCCTGATAGCCAGAGGACTGGAATGTGTGCAACTGCATCCAAGTGATGTCTGCTAAAGCCCCATTAATCAATGCAACCATTCACAGGAACACACAGCAGAACAAATGGAGAACATACAGCAGAACAACTGGAGAACGTCACAATTAAATATCTCCATGGTGAGATCAGTAAAGTTCTATTTTATCTTATCTTATCTTACCTTGAGAGCTGCCATATGGCCTTGATGACAGGAAACATCAGCAGAGAGAAAGAAACACAAACAGAGATGTTAGCAAGATTGATCCTTTCATGAAAACCCAAGGAATGGAAAAAAAAAAAAAAAGATTCTGGCTCAATGTAAATGTCTCAACTGTGTTTAGAGAAGGAAGTAGAGGCATCGCTGCAGAACAGAGCCAAAGCAGCACATCTGCCAAAAACAGCAATCACACACGTTGTGCTGCAGAAAGGCTGCATGGTTTAGTAATGACTCAGAGTCAGCAGCCTGGGATTTCACTGCATAAACATGTAAACTGAGAACTGAGAACAGTTGGAGCAGAACTGGAGACACAAATGTGATCCCTAACAGAGCAACACGAAGTCCTCCAGCTCCTTCTGGCCCGTTCTTGCTGCTAACACGTCTTTAGATGCCAGTGCAGCAGAAACCTCACTGCTTTGCTCCCACTGGGTGAAAAATGCGTGGCAGTCCCTGGAGGCAGCATCTGGCGCTCACATCATAAAAGATCCGCTACTCCGACCGCACAGACCTGATTACTGCCAGAGCTCCAGAATTAGGAAATCCTCTGGAACCACAAACAGGAAACCGGACTTTGGCTCTGAGACACCTGCAGTTGGAGCGCTGCTGTCTCTGAGCACATGGAGGAAGTCAGTGATGCGCGTGAAATGGTCTGAACATCTCTGCTCCTCACTGTGGAAGGAAAGTCAAACCATAACTGACCCCCCAGACGTATGGAATAATTGTATTACATTGAAATGACTGTCGTCATTTCAGCTTTAACTTTCTGTTCTCTCTCTTTTCTCTTCATAGTAGGTACACCTGGTCTGGCGTTCTGTTAACTGTGACATCATCCAGAGAAGACGGCTCACCCGCTACTACCATCTAATGTAGAACAGATTACTAGATCAATGTGTGCTTCTGTGCTTTTTTGTCTCTCTTGTTGTGTCTCTGTTCTGTCTTCTGTAACCCCAGTCGGTCGAGGCAGATGACCGTTCATACTGAGCCCGGTTCTGCTGGAGGTTTTTTTTCCCCGTTAATGGGTGGTTTTTCTTCCCACTGTCGCTTCATGCTTGCTCAGTATGAGGGATTGCAGCAAAGCCATGTACAATGCAGACGACTCTTCCTGTAGCTCTACGGTTCCCCAGGAGTGAATGCTGCTTGTCGGGACTTTGATGCAATCAACTGGTTTCCTTATATAGGACATTTTTGACCAATCTGTATAATCTGACCCAATCTGTATAATATGATTGAACTTGACTTTGTAAAGTGCCTTGAGATGACATGTTTCATGATTTGGCGCTATATAAATAAAATTGAATTGAATTGAATTGAATAGTGAAAGTGGTGAAGTTCCAGCACTTTATTTAAGGAACAGAGCGGAGATGACATAGTGATCGCACCTTTTCGCCTCTCACTGATACCTGACAGGTACCGTGAGACTAATCATCACCATCACTATCAATATCTCTGTCCTCCACAGCAGAGAGGCTAACATTCCTTGGCCTCAGCAGACCGTGGAGCTGAAAAGCAGTTCTGGAGTCTCCAGTGCTGCCGTGGCGTCAGATCATGGTGACTTTAGGATAATAACCCAATAACACTCCCAAACCAAACCGTCTGGGCTTTTTCTGCAGCCTTTCTACCAGCAGCAACGTTTCCTCTGCATCCTGCTGCAGGCCCGGCCCAGAGCGAGCGACCCGGCGGACCCATGAGCTGATCGGTGCTGATCACATGACCAGCCGGTTCTGGATTGGTCCAGAATCACTCACCTCCAGGATGAAACGCTGCCTCGATGTCTTTGGCAGGAGCTGGAGGGACAGAGAACATTTGGTGCTGTTATTTCTGAACAATCTGGGTTCTGCTGAGGCTCGGTTGTCAGATTAAAAGAAGAAAATGTGTTTCATTAAAGGCCACATTTCTATATTAGAATTAGATTATTTTTAATAGTGTGATTTTAAATGTCCTGTTTTCATGATTAACAGAAAGGCTGGAAAACATCCGTCTGGAGATTATAATAATCCATAATAATCCTGCCGGTTCTGTACGCGCGTACCCAAGGAACACAGCCCTGAATTCTACCTGAACTCATGTTGGACTTTAAAAGTGCCACCAGAACCAGGCAGACAGCGCTCCCACTATCACTGAACTCTATGGGACCATTACGGGCCGAACCAGAACCCGTCAGCTCCGCACTGAACCCAAACACATGGAGCTGAAGGAAAGCATGGCTGGTTCTGATCCGCTCAGCTCCAGCTGTCTACCAGGAGCATCAGCAATCTCCTGTGGTCAGACATGCTGCGTTCAGGTACAGCTGGGAAATTAGGCTGTTAGAACATCAGAACTACCAAAAACTCTGAATGACGTGATTTCTGTGAAGGTTCCACCCTGAAGACACCAACAGCCGTCAGGCATCGGCTGAGTTGGACCTCTGGTTCAGGAGAACTTCACCAGAACTTCATGTCTGTTTAAACCCAAAATGGAGCGAACAAATCATGTGCTGGGTCTGGGTTCTGTAGGTTCTTTGTCTCTGGGTTCTGTAGGTCTGGGTTCTGTAGGTCTGGGCTCTGTGGGTTTGGGTTCTGTGGGCTTTGGTTCTTTGTCTCTGGGTTCTTTGTCTCTGGGTTCTATGAGTCCAGGTTCTGTGGGCCCGGGTTCTGTAGGTCTGGGTTCTGTGGGTTCTGTGAGTCTGGGTTCTGTGAGTCCAGGTTCTGTACGTCTGGGTTCTGTAGGTCTGGGTTCTGTGGGTTCTGTAGGTCTGGGTTCTGTGGGTTCTGTGAGTCCAGGTTCAGTGAGTCCAGGTTCTGTCAGTCTGGGTTCTGTAGGTCTGGGTTCTGTGGGTTCTGTAGGTCTGGGTTCTGTGGGTTCTGTGAGTCCAGGTTCTGTGGGCCCGGGTTCTGTAGGTCTGGGTTCTGTGGGTTCTGTGAGTCCAGGTTCTGTACGTCTGGGTTCTGTAGGTCTGGGTTCTGTGGGTTTGGGTTCTGTAGGACTGGGTTCTGTGGGTTCTGTGAGTCCGGGTTCTGTGGGCCCGGGTTCTGTAGGTCTGGGTTCTTTGTCTCTGGGTTCTGTAGGTCTGGGTTCTGTAGGTCTGGGTTCTATGAGTCCAGGTTCTGTGGGCCCGGGTTCTGTAGGTCTGGGTTCTGTGGGTTCTGTGAGCCCGGGTTCTGTGGGCCCGGGTTCTGTGGGTTCTGTGGGCCCGGGTTCTGTGGGCCCGGGTTCTGTAGGACGGTACCTGACTGCCTCCTGGTGCGTCTGTACGGCAGGCTGCCCTCCAGCAGCAGCGGCAGACCCTTCCTGGATTTCTCCGGCGTGTTCAGCAGCTCTGGAGGTTCTGGTGGGACAAAGAGAACCTGAAGGGTTACGCTTTGGTCAGAACACCAGATTTCTGTGAAGAACACCAAAGTGAAGAGGTTCTGAGCTCCAACCAGGCGGTTCCTACAGAGATGAACACTGAGTCCATTAGATTAGATTAGCTAGATCAATGACGTTCTAGCTAATCTAATCTAAAGCCCAGTTATAGACTTGAAGGAACCCTGGAGAGTGGACCTGATTAGAGAACACGGTCCAGAACCTGCTCCCGGTGAGAAGGAACAGAACCCGACCTGACTGGCGCCGGCCTCGATGAAAACCGTGAAGGTCGTCCAGACGCGGCGAAGCGCACGACTTCTTCAGCGTCTCCTGATCGAACTGAGGAGCTGAAAGACAGGAAGTGATGTCACAACATGTTCAAGCACTCAACGCAGCCAATCACAGAGCTTCGTTCAAAGAAAATAGAAGGTCAGAGACCGGGTTTGGGTTTGGACCGGGTTTGTGTTGAGAACTCTGGGATCAGGTCCAGGTTTGGGTCTGAGACCTGGTTTGGCTTATGGACCAGTTCTGGATTCTGGACTTGGTTCTGGTTCGCAGCTAGGTTTCCATTTTTGAGCAGGTTTAGGTAGGAAGCTATGTTTGAATTGGGTCCAGAACCAGGTTTGGTCTGGGAACTAGAAATGAGTTTGGTACCAGGATGGTTTCATGGATCATGATAGGCTCAAGGGCCCAGTTTGGGTCAGGAACCGGGTTAAAATCAGAGACCTGGGTTAGGGACCGGGTTTGGCTCAGGAACCGTGTTTGGGTTAGGAACCGGGTTTGGGTCAAGGACCGTGTTAAAATCAGAGACCTGGGTCAGGGACCGTTTTTGGGCCAGGGACCGGGTTTGGGTGAGGGACCGTTTTTGGGTCAGGGACCGGGTTAAAGCCAGAGACCTGGGTCAGGGACTGGGTTTGGGTCAGGGACCGTGTTAAAATCAGAGACTGGGTCAGGGACCGTGTTTGGGTTAGGGACCGTGTTTGGGTCAGGGACCGGGTTAAAATCAGAGACCTGGGTCAGGGACCATGTTTGGGTCAGGGACCGGGTTAAACCAGAGACCTGGGTCAGGGACCGTGTTTGGGTCAGGAACCGTGTTTGGGTCAGGGACCGGGTTAAAATCAGAGACCTGGGTCAGGGACCATGTTTGGGTCAGGGACCGGGTCTGGGTCAGGGACCGTTTTTGGGTCAGGGACCAGGTTAAAATCAGAGACCTGGGTCAGGGACCGGGTTTGGGTCAGGGACCGGGTTTGGGTCAGGGACCGTTTTTGGGTCAGGGACCGGGTTAAAATCAGAGACCTGGGTCAGGGACCGGGTTTGGGTCAGGGACCGGGTTAGGGTTAGGGACCGTGTTAAAATCAGAGACCTGGGTCAGGGACCGGGTTTGGGTCAGGGACCGTGTTTGGGTCAGGGACCGTGTTAAAATCAGAGACCTGGGTCAGGGACCGGGTTTGGGTCAGGGACCGGGTTTGGGTCAGGGACCGGGTTAAAATCAGAGACCTGGGTCAGGGACCGGGTTTGGGTCAGGGACCGTGTTAAAATCAGAGACCTGGGTCAGGGACCGTGTTAAAATCAGAGACCTGGGTCAGGGTGAGCTGAAACGTGTGTGCGTGAACTCACACTGGCAGAAGTTGTCTCCGAGGACCTGCCTCGCCTGGAAGAAAGAATCACAGTGAGTCATGGAGAAAACAAACAACAAAGTTCATCAGAAACAGATAAAGGTCTCAATAAAACAACGATAAGAGGAGCGCCTTGAGACGCCTAACAACAGTTTCTCTTTTGCTCTGTCAAACGGATCCAAAGGGCACCGCATCACATTCTTTAAATGCCAGATGATCCGTGAGCCTGGCAGGGAGCCTTCAGTCTCAGTAGGAGGGAGCCCGTATCCTCTCTGTGATAAAAATCTGCATCTTTAGGAAGTCTGAGCGTATCGCTAAGCTTCAGCAGAAAGCGTAAGCATGAAGCGGGGAGATAACAGCTGTTGGATGAAATGAACCCATTAATTTAAACAATGGACGTCTCCGTCTGAGCAGAGCAGAGTAGGGCAACAAGATTACACTGAGAGCTAAAACACTGAGCAGCACAGTCTACAAAGAGAAGTCCTCAGTTACCCAACAATACAACAATAAAATCATCTAATCTTTAGTTGTGACGTGTTCAGTTTGGAAGGAAATCTTTCAGCACGTTTTGTTGCCTTCTGGCGCCCCCTAGTGGTAATAGTCAGGTAGTTAAAAAGTAGTTTTAGATTTCTGTGTCGACACGTCGTCAGCCCAAACCTCCCATTCAGATGTTTAATGTCGAGCACGTCAGTCTTTTCGTAATAATAATAATAATAATAATAATAATAATAATAATAATAATAATAATAATAATAATAATAATACTTTTGACTTGTAATGCACTTTTTCTCGTTCTGCAGCCACACTCTGCAACACCAAGTCCTGACCCGTGTTCAAATCAAAACCCACATGTTCAAGATTCATTATGATTTTCTGTTAGTTTCCTGTGTGTACTTTGTGTTGTTTCTTTTAACTATGATGATGTTGCTTCTACCATTTATTGTTTTTACCTGTACAGTGTCCTTGAGTGTTTTGAAAGGCGCTTGAAATAAAATGTATTATTATTATTATTATTATTACTTTTTATTTATACAAATCCCAAAGTGCTACATAGATAAAACGGGAAGTGCTAAATAAAAACACACGAAGACCATGAGAAATAAAAAAGTAAAAGAAAAGATAAAATAATCAAAGACAATAAGTTAAAAAAAGGGGGAAGAGTTCAATTAAAAGTGATTTGAGGATGGGGGTGATATGGTCATGTTTTCACACCCTCATCAGGATCTGAGCAGCGCTGTTTTGTATTTACTGCAGCTTCTGAAGACTTTTCTCAGGGATCCCAATGACGAGCGCATTGCAGTAGTCCAGCCTGGAGGAGATAAATGTGTGGACAAGCTTTTCTGCATCAGGACGAAGTTTGGTGATGTTTCTGAGGTGGAAGAAGGAGGTGTTTGATGTGAGCCTCAAAGGTCAGATGTCCATTTTAACAGCCAGGTTAGTGGCAGATGTTGAGAGGGGAAGAGTTTGTCCAGAGAGGGTGATGCTGGTGATGTCAGATGACCTAACCAGGTGTGGAGTGCAGACTAAGATGGCTTCAGTCTTGGAGCGGTTTAGCTGAAGGAAGTTGTGTTTCATCCACACCTTTACCTCCTCCAGGCAGGTAGTCAGAGCTGATGATGGCAGAGGAGCAGAGGATGTTGGGTTTGTCCTGAGGTAGAGCTGAGTGTCATCAGCGTAGCAATGGAATGAAACCCCATGCTGGGTGATGACACGGCCAGGAGGGACCATGTATTAAACAAAGTGGGACCGAGCACTGAGCCTGGAGGGACACCACAGATAATGCTGTGAGCCAAGGATTCAGCCTGTCCCAAGGTGACATGCTCAGTTCTTCCAGTGAGGTGTGATGAAAACCGGTCACAGACAGACTCAGAGACTCCGATAGTGGAGCAGCATCTCAGCCCGTTTCTTCACTGTAAGAAGAAACATCTTCACTCGGAACCATTTACTGCAGTAAATGGGACCTGTTGGATTATTCCTGCATGTAAGAAGAACCGTGGGAAATGTACCTGGATGCATCCAGATCCAAAACACACATCCTGTCTCTGCACAGTGGCCGTTAGGAGAAGCTCCATGATGGCAGAGAAGACCATCACTTACACTGGAGGACCTTCCTGGCTCAGGAGAACCAACAGCCTCTAAAGGACTCATCCAACCCGGGCCATCCTCTGTGTGAACCTCTGGCATCAGGCAGACGATACGGGGCCCTCAAAACAAGAACAACCCGACTGATAACAGGTTCTACCCAACGCTGTAGGAGCCATGAATGCCATGAGAGTAAAACTGGAAACGTGATCTCCACTGGAGAACTCCCACCGTTTAGTGCTTCTGGAGCTTGCTGCTGCGTATTTATTTATCATGCTCTTGCTGTCTATAGTTTTTGTATCTGCACGGGAAAAGCTTGCAGCTTACTTTATGTTGAATGTCTAAGATTAAATTAAATTAATGAATAAATTAAATTAATGAATAAAGCACTGCTTCAGTTGTTTGGTTGCAGCAACCTTCTGACTCATATTTACTTAATTTCAGGTTTCTTTGCATGAAAGTATTTACTTCAGAACCTCGCATCTTTCTGGACTGCACTGCCGTAGTTCACCCTGTGACCGCTGCAGTACACCTCCCAGACCAGCAGGTGGCAGCAAAGCCCAACACACTTCCTGTGTCAGTGCTGCCTCAACCTGCTAACCTGACAACAGCCAGATGCATGTCTCGCTCCGCGTAGCTCCACTCACATACATCTGGGACCTCTCCATAGGAATTGCCTTTACTGAAGGCTGGGTCTTATCAAAAATCCTTGCATATGATTGGATAAGCCACTTGTCTGTCATCTTTATTGACGTGCTATTTCAACCACTCACACCGAAGCTAACCCGTGACGCTGATGAAAGCGACGTAGGTGTGTTTGTGGCTCTAGTGGCACGCATTTTATTGACAGTGAGCTGACAGGAAGAGGGGGGGGACAGGCGGCAAAGCGCCGCGGGTCGGAGTCGATCCCGGGCCGACCGCGTTAAGGACTAAAGGCCTCCTAACATGGTTAGCGCTAACCGCTAACGGTTAGCGGCTAACCGCTTGCCAAATGCGGTCGGGAGAAGGGCGAAAACATGGTTTCCACCAACAAAAGCCTTCAGAGGCGTTCTCTGATGTTCTTTTAATGAAACAATATCAGATAGATTGGACAACACGGAAGAAATAGCAGCATCAATGTTAACGCTTGCTTCCTCGATGCGAGCCGCCATTGTTGTTGGAATCTCACGGTCGCTTCTCCGCTACGTCACATCCATGAAACACCCGCCCTGCGTCCTGATTGGCCAGACCATAAATTTGGTTGGGGAAATCACTTTCAATGAGCGATGTCCCAGATGTATGTGAGTGGAGCTAGGCGGAGCGAGACATACAGCTGGCTGTTGTCAGGTTATCAACCTGCTGCGCTGGTTCTAAATGAATTATTTGATCCTGTTTCGCTCCTGCCAGATAAAAACCAGATTAATGAGCTCAACTCTTCCTCATATTTTACCCCCTGCATTGTTTTGGCTACAGTTACGGCATGCCGTTATAGCATTAATCCAAACTACTGAGGTATTCAGGGATCAGACCATCAGTTCAAAATTACTTTTTCAACTGAAAATAAGATACTGAGAATAATATTCCTGATAGACAAATGCATTAAAGGTCTGAGTGATTAGGAAACAGGTCAACGTCTCTTAAAATCTCTCTTTTTGTTACTACATTCCTCCATCCATCCATTTGTGCATCATTATCCAGGACCAGGTTGTGGAGGAACCAAATTCAAGAGGGAAACCCAGATGTTTCTCTCCTACCAACACCATCCAGCTCCTCCTGGAAGGTCCCAAAGGTTCCCAGGACAGCATGGATACGTGGAGTCCTTCCAGAAGGTTCTGGCTCTGTGCTGGGTCTCCTCCTGCTGGGATGTAACCTGGAGGAGTCCAGGAGGACATCACCAGCTTTGCATCAGCACCGATCACTTTGTTTACAACGAGGGAAAGGGAGCAGATTTCTTAAATCAGACCAGGAAGTTTCTCCTCAGAACATTCTGAATGAAGAACATGCTAGTTCACATCTCTGCTCCCGTTAGCTAGCTGAAGTGTTGACTCCTCGGCGGAGACATTCAGGTCTGGTGGACAGCTAAGCCAGACTGCAGACTGCTGCTGAGACCTTCCAGAGGTCTGAAGTCCAGGTCTTCAGATGTTACAGAGCTCCATGTCTTCACCGTCCACAGTACCAGAGGCAGTGAAGCTTTCAGCCCTGCCAGACGTTTAGTTCACCTACAGGTCTGGTTCCTCCGTCCTTACCTTCTGTGGAAGAGAAGCTGGGTGGTTCTCTACAATCAGCCTCTTGAGGTAGTGCACCCACAGCCGCTTCTCCTCCTGGTTCTTCGTCTGCAGAAAAGACGTCAGAGCATGAAAGGAGCGCTGGTTTCAAAGCTGGGGGGGGGGGGGGGGGGACCGGCAGACTCACCTGCACGACGTGCTGCTGCTTGGGAATGGTCTGGTCCGACACTTTGAAGCAGAGCGGGTCCTTCAGGGTCTCCACCAGCTGCAGGTTGCAGCACTGCAGAGACAAAAGGACACAGGCGGGACACTGTTGGAGGAAACCCTGCAGATCTGGTGTCTTTAGATGAGACCAGGAGAGCTTTGCCTCATGGCGACATCATCAGACGCGCTATGACACCAGGTCTCCCCCTCCTTACAAAGATATGTGTGCTGTAGATGAACTGCTCCAGCCTCTTCTTGGCGATCAGCAGCATCTTATCGAACAGGAAGAACGCCCTCTCCTTCTTCACCCTCAGGACCTTGAAGGAACCCTCCAGAACCAGCTCCCCGAAGCCGCTGAGGTCCGGCCCGCTCCAGTTCATCAGCAGGGACTCGATTTCCTGCGGAGAAGGCGAGGTCAGGTCAGAGGTCAACCACAGAGAGATGTCTGGGCTTGATGGGAGAAGCGTCCATCAGCACATTTCTTCAGCACTGCTCCTTTCTGACGAGGAACCTCCTGAGTCGCACAAGACCGCCTCAGAGTGAGACAGACATGAGGAAGACAGTAAGAAGCAGCAAATAAGCCGTGGATGTTCAGTCTAGCTCCCCTACAGGGAGGACAAGTCTCTCCAAGCAGCATTCACTCCTCCTGAAAGAGCGTAGAGCCACAGTGGACAGTCGTCTGCATTGTTGATGGCTTTGCAGCAATCCCTCATACTGAGCATGCATGAAGCGACAGTGGAGAGGAAAACTCCCCTTTAACAGGGAGGAGAACGCAGGACGCTTAGAATTCAAGATGGCCGCCTCTTCACTGACACAGGGCAGTCAAACTTTTTTAAAGTAGCAGGCTACACACTATCAAGTAGGAGGGTGCACTTATGCCCGAGCCCCGGAGGGGAGAATTTAGAAAAATAGACTCTCCCTGATGTATTTTGGAAGCTTTCAAGACAGGTGATTATTTAAAGAATAGAGTCAGAGTGCATGTTTTAAATTCAATAAAAGGCAAAAAATGTGAATGATCAATTCTTCAAAAACATTTCTTTTTTATCATTATTCTTAAAACATTATTTTTTCCACATGATGTTATCATCATGTTTTAACAAGGTAAGGTAATCTCCATTTGCATAAAAGTTGTTTAATTTGAATTACTAGCACCACATAAAACAGATCAGATTAGGGGAGGTCTATTCATCTTATTATTATTATTCACAGTTCTGTTCTAAAAACGATCGTAACATTTCTTCACGAACAAAGTCAAATTTTTATGATAAAAATACAGGGTTGGAATTTGAAATTGAATTCACATGTTGAATTTCTTTCAGTCAAATCGCTCTTTGAAATCTCTTATCTCAGTTTAACTTCACTTGCACTCATCACACATGATATCATATCATCGGCGAGGATTCTAGAGACGAACACAAAATGCATCCCCTGAAAAACTTTGATAAGTTGCTGCTGTAATATTATATTATATGTAATATTATAGATTTTTCAGAATAAAAAGCTAACAGATGTGCCTAATCAAAAAATATCAGAAATACAATTATAGAGCATTCAGTATTGTAAGAAAGCCCACGCTGTTTCTGGATAAATACATTATTGTATGAGTTAAGTTCTATTCCGTTTTATGCCTCTTTCCTTGTAAGTTTGAAATGTCCCATGCTCCTGAATGCACCATAGCTTTCTGACGCTCGTGAACGCATCACACTGGTCTATGAACGCGGTGCTGTGTAGATTCACGTTTTATCTTCGCTTAAAAAGCTTTGCAGTTTCAAAACTCACGTCGGCTCTCACGGTTTTATTGCACTTTTCGGCATAACACCGGTCTGTGTTTTGATGGGAAAAGTAGCATCTCGGTTGGAACAAGGAACCCAATCACTCGTTAATGTTGCTCTCAGTGGAGACAGATGCTAAGCTGATTTTTGGGATGTATAACCGGGGAAAAGTAGGCGGCGGCAGGAGCTGCTATAGACGGCGATTTGCCGCCGTTGACCGGCTACTTTTCACTGCCCTGCTGACATGTCAACATTCCTCACCGGCCATCTCTAAAAGTCTCTCAGGATAGTTCGTCTTGAAAAGCAGCCGTAACAGAACAGGGAGAATTTCCCATCATGCCTTGCAGAGAAAATCTGCCCTGACACCGTAGGGGCAACCAGACCCGCCTCAGCTGCCTGAGCAGGAGGCAACAAATAAATAACTCATCATGTTGGTTAAACTTTATTACTCTACTGGGTTTTATGGAAAAAAACTGATTCTGAAGTGTTAGCGGAGTAAAAAGCGCTGACGCTGCAGTTCTGGTCTTCTTCACCTCTGCAGCCGAACTGCAGCCTGCAGAGCGCAGGAGGAAACCAGCGGGCTGCAGAGACATGTTCCTGTAAGAGAACGTGTGTCCGGCTGCCGGGCTGACCTCCAGCAGAGATGCTGCTCAGAACCGCAGGTCTCAGAACCGCAGGTCTCAGAACCGCAGGTCCCAGAACCGCAGGTCCCAGAACCGCAGGTCTCAGAACCGCAGGTCTCAGAACCGCAGGTCCCAGAACCCTCCCGGCGCTGGGAGCCAGTGCTCTGACAGCTGCGGCCCGATCCGGACCCAGCTGGTGAACGTGGCCCTCAGACTCTCACTCTGGAGCCTAAAATCACTGAAACCTGAAACCGGTGGAGGAGGCTATGATGTGACGGACAGCCGGCCCATCAACACCTAAAACCCAAACCCAGAAAGAGCCGGCGGGTCAAAGAGGAGAGCGGCAGAGGTTTGGGTTTCATCTCTGGGCTGCAGAGTGAGGAGGCGGTTGGTTTGGGGCTGAAAGGGTTAAAGGTGCGTCCCGTGGGTTACCTGCAGCCGCACGGCGTGCTCCTGCTTCCTCTTCATGTCGTTGATGTACCAGGCCACCGCCGTCATGGTGATGATGGCGTCCTCCACCACCTCATAGCCGGGGTCGCTCTTATCCACGTGCTTAGAAAGTTCCTGGAACGACAGCATGACGGAGAACGTTAAGGCAGCAGAGGACGCAGCGGCAGAACGTCTCTAGAACAGATTCCAGCACATTTTGGACTTTATTCTGGGAACAGGAAACGTTCTTTGCTTTCCTTCTGGAGCGCTCAGCAGGTTCACGTGTTGCACATTTGATTAAATAGTTAAATTTAACAATAACCGAGTGTCTAAAATGAATAAATTGTTTCTTCACACCTGTCTGCAGCTCCCAGAACCAGGAAATGGTCCAAACGCCTCGCCGGCCCACACGGCCCACCGTGGAGGAGAACAAAGAGCCGCATTTCTCAGAGGTGGGCTTGGACCGGAACCAGCCAGGACAGCCCACCGCCAAGAGCTGCGAGTGTGAGCGCCTGCCGGTGCCTGAGCAAGGCAGCTGCTGGGATCAGCGCAGGGAGCTGAGCTTCTAACAGAAGCCGATGGAAGGTGGAACCGTTCCTTTATTATTTAATGCTGGTTTAATAAAAGGTTCTAATGCTCATCTTCATACGCCTGCTTCTATTTCACCTAAACCTAAAAGTGCTGATCTGGGTTCCGTTAAAACATTTTATGCTGCTTCTAGGTTTGGGTTTGTTATTTCATCCAAAACCCTACATGAGGTTGAATATCCACCTTCTAACAGGTTTATCCCTCATGGGGCGGTGAGAGGCGCTGGTGTCTACCTCCAGTGTTCACTGGGTAAGAGGCGGGATTCACCTGGACAGGTCGTCAGTCTGTCACAGAGACAAACAACCATTCACACTCACTCACTCACAAGGAGAAAAACAGTCATGTTTTTGAAAGCCAGAGTACCCTGAGAGAACCCACACATGCACAGGGAGAACATGCAGACTCCATGCAGGAGTTGAACCCAGGACCTTCTTGCTTCAAGGCAGCATCACCACCCACTGCGCCGGCAGGTGATAGGTAAGCCTGTATGAGGTTAGGGGCTCTCACCTGGAGCAGCAGGTGGTATTTGAGGATGCGTTGGACCGGTTTGAGCAGGTACGTCTCCAGAGGTAACGAGTGGTTCAGGGTGGTCTGTCTCTCCTGGAAGAAACGGACCAGGCTTCCGTTCTTCATGCACTCCCTCAGCACGGCCACTGAGCTGCAGGGGGACAGGGAGACGCGTTAGGAGGTTCCTCCAGCAGAGACGTCGCTTTGCACACAAAGACTGGAGAGGAGAGGGTTCTGCTTTACAGATGGAGCAGGAAGGCCGGAGGAATGAAGCCTAGAAAGGAGCGCAGCAGCAGGACATGAGCGAAGGGAAGAAGAAGAGGACACGGAGGAGGAAGAAGAAGGACAGACGGAGGCGGTCCACAGCTGCTTGACAAACATTTAGAACCAGATTATGGAAGATGGAGGAACACCGAGCAGATCTGGATCAAGTCCCGACGATGACGGAATCGTTCCGGGTCCTTTTTTCTGCAGCATCCGTCACAGCAGGAACAGAGAAAACAGGAAGGAAGGAAGTTCAGCGGTCAGGCCTCCTGAAAAAGTCTCCACCACGGCGGGAAGCCGGGGAATCTCAGAGCCCAGCGGAGAGGCAGGAGAGAAGGAGGAAAGGATGAGAGGAAGGAGGTCAGGGTGCCGATGGGGATTCCTCCAGATGGACGCTAATCAGAGGAAGCGTTCTAGGCTAATATCTTCTGCAGACGTCAGCAGAGAGTCTGAAGCTTTTCTACAGAAACGAACGCTGAGCTCATCCACAGCTTCATCAAAGACGATAAAAGAAAATCCATCCCTGTGTTAGAAAAGTTGCTAAAACCGTAAAAAGAAAAAGTCATAAAAATTCTGCCTCTCTGTGGCAAAACTTTACTTTTATTCCACCAACATCACACCTTCAGTGGGATAGCAGCCATGATGCTTCTGCAGTACGGGGCCCTGAGCGGCTCTCCTGCAGCCATTTACCGGGTCCATAAGGGCCGCTTCCCTGCATGATTCAGATGAGCTCCTGCAGCAGCACAAGCAAGAACCAGAACAGGAACCCAGAACATGCAGAACATCAGTCTGCTGGGACCTGCTGGGAGCTTCTGGTGGCGCTAACATCTGCTCTCCACAGCCACAGTCAAAAGGAAGTCCACCCTCTTTCAGTTCTGGCTTTACGTATCAGAACACGGGGATCCATGCACTGCAAAAAGCTGCTTTTAATCTCACTGCACATTTAGTGACAATCAAGGTTTCTATTCTTTAATCAGTTAATTACAGGTTTGTAAAAATATTTCTTGTAAAGCTGACGTACAAACCACTCGACAGATGCCTGGCAGCCTGTGACTGTGCCATACAGGAGGCGATATGGTTGAAAGGGACTGGGAGGGCTCCGCCCCCTTCAAAGAGATCAGAGAGCACGCGTTCTTTTTTCTTGTTAAAATTGAAGTTTTGGTAAAAAGTTGGTTGAATAAAGAGTTTAGTTTGAATTCAGTGTTTGTGTCTGTGTCTAAAAATAGGTTGCTAAGCAACAGCAGAAAATGTCCAGAGCTGCACTTAAAATATATAATCTTAATTTGTTGATACTTATTGACATCAATATGATTTCTATCTTATCGATATGCTTTTATCTATATGGTCCAGCCCTACGTCACAGAGAACATGCTGCCAGCAGGTGGCGTAGTCTAACATAAGACACATTTCTTATTACGCTGAAATGAATTAATTATAACATAAAAATGTTAACTATGTCAATCTTTGAGACAACTTCAAAACATCATCTTCACTTAAACTGCATTTGATCAGGAAATATCTTTTTCTTGGCAGAGACGGCACTACCACAGAAGAAGAACCGCTCCCAAAACAGAGCGGCTGCAGGTTTTAACGAACATGTCCAAAAAGGATCGCTTTCAAAGTTAGTGATTTAAATTCAGACTCAGGCTTTAAATCCTTTTCCTCCTGGGATCCAGAAGCTTTCGGTGCGTTTTAATGACGTTTAGTTTAGTTTAGTTGGTTACTTCCTGGTTGTTCCATCAACCAGCTCCTGGTGTTATCTCCAGAAATACCACATCAGGTCAGTAGGGGGCGACAGAATCACCAGCGTTTCTAAATGAACTTTCTTTGCACATTAACTGTGAAGGTCAGGAGAAGGTTTAACAGAAGCAGAGAAAAACAACCTTAAATGCAGGATGTGGCTTATTTGCATGTTTATTTGTTAAGATGTTGGAGATCCACTGGTGTGGAGCCATTAGACCCGGCCGCTCTCCATGATTAGGTCCAGGGAATGAGAACCGGCCCGGTTTACGGGAAGCTTCGTGTGTCTGGGAACGGTTACAGCTGAAATGATCTACTCCTCACCAAAGCTTCAGCTCATCCCAGCTCTCTGTGTCCACAGAGGATGAACTCTTCCTCACATTCTGTCCAAGTCTTCCTCGCCTCAGCTTGCAGGTGAAGCGGCTGCAGCGGTTGGGAGCGAGCAGAAAGCAGGACAAACGTTCCCACTCAGCCTGAAGCTTGGACCAGAACCAGCAGAAAATGGTCCACAGACTCCCAGAGCAGGAGCTGCAATCTGTCATCCGACACAAAGTGGAGCCGCACATAAACACTCACCTCTGCAGGAGGAATGCGGCGCATATGGCCGGCATGAAAAACGTTCAGCAGAGATGTTCTGAATAGCTGCTCTGAGCTGAATGTGAACAAGGCTCTCATTTATCAGATCAGGACGGTGGATCTCTGACTGATGAATCTCACGGCGTCTCAGACGGAGAAACGAACGCTGCCGTCTGAAGTTCCCCGGCTGCCACGGTTAAATCCATCAGATATTACACAGCAGGAGGAACCAGGAGGACAGACGTCTCATCCTGCTTCTGGTTTTCATCTGACTTTACCAAAGTTTTAGTCTGTCCCAATTTAACCCTGGCTTACTGTGAGTTTATTCCAGGTTTATTCTGGCCTTATTTCACTCCTGTTTCTCTGTTTTTGGTTGTATCCGGGTTTTGTTCTGATGTTATGCAGATTTCTTCCCCTGCTGGTGGACTCTCTCCTGGTTCTGATGTGTTTCCTGGAGAACGGCTCCTTCAGCGTCCCAGACGCTCTGAGCAGCGCCTCCGCAGGTCCTTCCTCCCAGCTGCTGCTAGGCGTCAGAATCTCTGCAGCTCAATCCGTGTTTACCTCACACTGATGGTTTCACCGGTTCTGATCCGATCAGCAATCATTTACGCTGCCTCTCAGACGCTGACGTCCATCTGCTCACGCTTTAGCTCCTCTGAGGCGTTGCTGTACAGCCATGCATGTTGCAGAGTTTTAGAAACGTAAATCAGCTGCTGTCGTTCCTCTGTTTAACTTTAATATTGTATTTTCATCTGAATAATGATCAATAATTGCACAATATCTACCTTTTTGTCTTTCTGATCAGTTCATTCTCTTTTGCTTTAGAACTTTAAATGAGCTTGCTGTCCATATCACTAATCTAGTGTGTGACTGTGAGTTTTTGCCACTTGCACACCTTCATTTCCCCATTTTGGGACAAAAAAAATGTATTTCTTATCTGAACTCTGTAATTTTCTCTCTAGAAACAAGATGGCAGCAGGACTGAGGTCAGCAAAGCTGCATCTGGATGAAAGAGAGGACCTGTGGGTCAGAGGAGACCAGAGTGGAGACGTTGGACCATGATGGAGAGATCAGATCAGCACAAACGGCTCAGTGTGACGGTGAAGCACGAGGCTGTGCAGCCCTGCTGTGTTTGCTTTGCTCCAAAATCATTCCTCCACAGGATCAACCCTAACCCTAGATCTACAAACTAGAAGGAACCAAGCTGTGGTGATGGTCCAGTCAAAGCCCTTCAGAGATCTGATCTGTAGACCTCAAAGCAACCCAGAGAATCTGTTATTTACTCTGATTTATCTGCAAATATTTCTCATTACTAACAGGATATTTAGCCTTTAATTTCCCAACATTACCTCAGTACCTCAGCAGAGACTGCTTGGTTCTGGGAATGCTCCTGGGTGTTCCTGTGGAGAACGAGCAGCGGGTTCTTCATGTTCCAGCAGCGTAGGGAGTCACATGAGAGCAACAGATTTATAGGGAGGTGATCCTGATATCTTTGGAGCACAGCCAGAGGGTAAATAACTGCTTTGTGAGTGAGAGAATGCTGTAAATGGGTTCCACCAGGATCTCCGATGGCGTAAGATCCGACTCAAACCCAGTAACCTGCTCTGTTCCTGCAGGACGAGCGTTGGAAGACTTCCCCGCTCTGCTAAAACTTGGCTTTGGGGAAGCGGCCTCCTCGTTCCCAACGCTACGGCTCATCAATTTACAGAACTACAACCTGCCTCTCCATCCAAGTGGAGTTAGCAGGATAAACGACTTCAGCATCTGCCTGCTCTCCCCTCGGATCGGCCAGGTCACATCCATGTTTAATAGCAGCCCTGCTCCCATCCAGTCCCAGGACGCTGTCTGCTGCAGCCAGGCTCTCAGACGGGAGACCAGCTGCATTCCTGGAGTTCTTCTGTTGTTTGGCACGTTTCTACGCAGCACAGCAACCCAACATCTGATCCCAGCGGAGCCACAATCACAATCCTTCAACCCGGCAGATCCAGCTCTGATCCAGAGACGGAAAAGACAGCAGGAGAGAGAAGTCCTCTGGTAATACCATCAGCGCCTGAGAGCGGAGAGGTCTGAACTGAATTACCTTCCAAACATCAACCCTACCTGTGTTTACCGCCGTCTGCAGCAACGAGCCCGACTGGGCTGCAGGTTCTACCACAAACACCCAGCAGAGCAGACCCCAGTCCTCCTGGGTCAGCATTGAGTTTTATTCCCTGCAGGAGGATCTTCTCTCTCTGTCAATCTGACAAGCAGATGTTTGGCCCGGCCGCTCCGCCGGCCAGCGATGTGTGTGCGAGCGTCGGCCCTCAGTGGTGCAGAGATCAGAGCGTGCATGTGCAGAGCGAGCCCTGCAGACAGGGCTGGCTGTTGGAGGGACCCCGCTTCACCTCCCTCCGCTCTAACGCTCCATCAAAACCAGCAGAGATGTAGAGGTTAACATGGCGGGGAATCAGAGGCTGGATGTTTGATTAGCATCCCTCCAGGCCACAGATGTCCGAGGCGAGTCAGGACCCAGGACTCTGCAGGGATCATTCAGCAGGTAAAGCAAGTAATGAACCCCATTTCCCCCGCTAAATATATTTATGATACCTTTTAAGACATGAAATTCACACCAGATGTCGCTGGCAACTCCACAAATCTACACATACAAACAAATGAAAGCAGAAGTGTCGAACACACAGGAGAGGATGTGCAGAACGTCAAAGGAATCCAAGAACCCTGCTGACATGTCTGTGTTTTTAAAAAGCATTCCTGCTGCTGCTGCTAAGAGCGATTCAGCATCAGCCTGCTGGACGAGGTTCAGCTCCAGACTCAAACTCGTCTCTTCCTCCATAAAACACGTCTGATCTGAAGCCGTCAGATAAAACACGTCTGATCTGAAGCCGTCAGAGCGTCAGCGTTAGTCAGCGTCTGCCCTACAGAGGAGCATCAGAGAACCCCGAGAGACGCAGCCAGATGTTTCTGCAGAGTTCAGCGACTGGAGAACGGAAGCAAAGCGCCGTTAAATGAACCGAGAGACTGAGATACAGAAACCACTAAATAAATACAGAAATACAAAGAATCAGATTAATTAATCTAGCAGGTGGCAAAGACCGCACAAATGAACTTTTTATGAAAACTGGAGCTTTAAAATTTCATGAACTGGTTACATTTAAAAACAGCACCATTAATATTTAAAGCCAGAAACCATAATAATAACTTAATAACTTAAAGAAACTGTTTGCAGAAAGAGACGGAGGGTTAAATTATTAACAGAAGAACTAAAAGAAAATACAAACATGAGCCAGTTTAGAAGAAAATATAAAAAGATTCAAAGGATGGAGAGGAGCAATTTAGATTGAGATGTTAAAATGTTAAAATAGGATGTATGTACATTTATTTTGTTTTGATTTTATGATTTAATTAAGTTGTATTATTTGGGTAAACATAATTTATGGATTCTTTGCTTGATGTAAATTGTTTTTGGATATCTTTGGTCTCTTTTTGTAACAGAAACAGTGAGTCTTGTTTGTCTTTGTTTGTCTTTGTTATTTTCTAAAGAATAATGTGTAAAGTGAGATCTATATGAAAGAGAAGAGGTAGGTCATCAAATTATTTACTTCTGCCCACCTCCTTTTCAAACAAATGACGTCAAAATGTTTTATAATGTATGAGTGTGAAAGTTTTATAATAAATCAACAAACAATACGTCACTGCAAATCATCACAAAGTAAAAGTTAATTAGAAAGATAATACCAACAGCATTTCTAACAGCAGAAATATAAAAAACTGTGAAAATAAAAAGGCAGGTACTTACTTTGGATAGTTCATGCAGTAAAGCGTGTAGATGTCAAAGGCTTCACTCTGAAAATGAGGGAAGAGGAACTGAAGCTGATGAGGAGAAACTTTCAGTTTATTCAGTTAAATCCAGTCTATTAATATTAATATTCCAGAAATCAGGCGACCAGAGGAGAACCTCAGGGCTCGGCGCTCGGCCCCTTCTGCTTTCAGGAAACTTAGAAAACCTTTAATTTCAATTATTTCATGACAATTTTCATTTTAATGGTCACGTTTAAATAATTCATATATTTCCTTATTCATAATAAATGCAAAGCATACAGAGCATTATGACTCATATTTCCAACAAACATAATCTGGGGCCACAAAGGCAAATTATGTAATAAAATATATGATTTATGCCTCATTATAAAAAAAAATAATCAGGCATAAATGATCAGATGCATCCCAACTAGAGAGAGAAATCCTTTTGTTTCTTTGACTCAGTAAAGAAAAATTCCCTCCATCAGCGTCTGGCTGGGATGATGTCACCTTCAGCTAACCGCTTTAAACATTGTGGCAGTTTTTGGTCTGATCTGATTTCTGCTTCATGAAGAAATTCACATTTTATCCCCCTTCATGCCGTCAGGAGGTCTCCCAGTGGAAATTCCCACTGTGGACTCGTGCTCTGAGCCTTAAAATAACCCTGAGAGTCTCCTAACTCTAATCTAATGTCCTCGGCTCTGCTGCAGACAGGAAGTTCAGTTCCGCTTTAATGCGAAGGAGCCGGACCGGACTGTACTCACCCGCTCTAAGAAGCAGTCAGCGATGGCGGCGGCGTCAGGACTCCGCTCCAAATCCTCCAGCAGATCACTGAGGACAGGCAGACAGAGAGGTGCAGCGGTTGGTCCAGGAGCTCATAAGAGCCGACACAGGAACCCTGAGGCCAGGCTGGAGTCTCCACCTTCTCTCAATCACTGATCAACAGGTTTCATGAAATGACCCCAGGGTAAAATTCTACTTTATGACATGATTATTGTGCAGCTGTGGCCCTTGAGTTGGACCCGTTCTTTTTCTGGACCCGTATATTCAGGTTTGACACCCAGTTCTGCTTTAACGTGAGGCTGTGCAGCTTTCAGGCCCCAGAGAGGGAAACATCTCCGGCCGTGGAGTAAAGCTTGTGTCTGAGGTCAGCTTGCTTTATTTGGAGCCTCAGAAAACATCAAACAGTCGCTTGTATTCATTGTTGTGCATTTCAGTGAGGGGGAGAGGCGACAGACAGGGTCACCGTGTTTCCATCAGAGAGTCAACGCGACACTAAACTGACCTCAGAACAGCTGGCAGACCTTCAGCCATGAATCTGTTCCCACAGTCCATCCTCATCGTCATCCCTCCATGCTGCCAAGTCCAAACACCATCCCCTCCTCTATCGCTGCGCTCCAGCTCTCCTGCTCCTTCTGCGGCCTCCGTGTATCTGTTACACTCTCTTTATGAAAGGCAGATGTGTGTAAGAGCCGCCACTGCAGCTGAAATTCCCTGCATTAATCCCAGAGACGGTGCGATGGGAAACAGCCGGGCATCGCTGTTTAAACCCTCCAGAGCAGCTGGCCTGGCTTTCTACATGACGTCCAACGGTTCATCTGATCTTAAATAGGACAATTATGACCTTTAGACCTGTAGATTCTGCATATATATATATTTTGTCTGCACCATCAACACCAAGTCAAATTCCTTGTAAGTTCAAACCTACTTGGCAATAAACTTGATTCTGGTTCTGATTTATCAGCCTTTCTGGAATTTGACCACTTGGATTTTAAAAATAGTGCGTCATATTTCTGCTTCCATGTATTTTTATTAGTAAAACTGTTACTGTGGCGTAGGCTGAGTAAAACACAAAAATGTGTGACACTAATGAGGAAAACTTCAAACTCTGCAGTCCCACTGCAGCCACGGTCATCCAGGAGCACCTCCAGGCTGTTTGTTCGCTCTTTGCTCTTTACCGTTTACAAAATCCTGCTTCCTCAAACTATCTCATGGTCTCAAATTTAATTTCTTTTCTTTCTTTTAGAACTTAAATTTTATTGATTTTAAAACAGAGCAAATACACAGCATACAACAACAATAATTAACAGTTTTTAAAGTGTGAAATGTTCCCATAGATTAAACGTCCCAGCAGGACATTTTACAATTTCAGCATCATAATTATAGCTTCACCATAGAAACCTCTCACACACCGTGGATGGCAGCTCTATGTACCATAATCCGCCAAACTAACTTGTAAGACTTGTTTACCTGAGAAAACCTTCCACTGGACCCCAGCGTTGGCTGAAAGTGGCTTTTTGAAATCTTAACAAGTATATTATCTTGTCCATTTGGTATAATTCCCTTAATATTTGGACCCATGAGTTGTAGGAAGGTGGCTCTGGCTGCTTCCACTAAATGCATTTCAGGGCCGCTGTAAGAAGAACATTTAAGAGATATGAAGAGGGATGAAAATGAAATTCTTAGAATGACATGAGGTAATTCCTGTTAATTAACTGATGTAGAAACGTGAGCCAAGGAATCAGGGGTGAAGGATTTGAAATGTAATTTCTATGCTGATGATATTGCAGTGATCGCAAACATGCAGATTTGAGCTCTTACTCGTAAAAAGGTCTCCCCAAGTAGAAAATATCCTGGCTGGACTCCAACAGTCCCAACAGCATCTGGTCTCCTGCAGTTAGCGTCCCTGAATCTTTAAAATCAGTGAATGTCTACATGACTGCGAACAACAGGCCTGTTCTGAATGTTGGGTTAGTACGAGTTAAAGCGGTTAACCCTTCGTGTTTCAGATGTGTCTCTGCTCCAGAACACCTGATGCAAATGGCTGCGTCTCGTTAGTCATTCGTTCATTAAAGCGTTTGTGCAGCAGCAGGAAAACACCTTAAACATACCGAACAAAGTGAGGATCAGAGTTAAGAGACACTGCGTTAAAGAGTCTCTTATACGTCGTTATTTAGTTACTATTTAGTATTCTTCCTTCCCTCAGACAGAAACGAGGACACACAGAACTAACAGGGAACCTTTCCCTCCTGAAAGGTTCTCATCCCTCCATCACCATGTGGCAGAACCTCTGATCTGCAAAAGGTCTTCACCTCCGGTCTGGATCACTGCAGCCGTGTCCTGTTGTGGTCACGCAGTGAAGCTCAGTGCTGTACAGCCCATAAACGGCACGGTGACCATAACATCAGCCACTGACACATGCAGGTAAAGGCTCTTTGACATGTCCACCATGGATCTATAAAATGCTGTCATTATGTGCTTTTCTTGTAAAAACAGATCAACTTGCCCTGTGAACATCTTCTGGCATCACATCCGACGGAGATTAGATCCGGAGATCAGGAACAGATGGAGCGCCACCCAGATGGGCTCCAAACTGGAAGACGATCCAGAACAATACCGCTGGTCGGTGTGCGTCACCAGAAACCAGTCCGACCGGACCTGGATCCATCTGGATGAGACTACATGGTCACAACCTGCACATCCAGATCCAGGGAATGTTCTCATGGATCACAACATTCCCATTTGTCCTTCTAAACATTCCTTCATTGCTGCTCTTGTCGATTAAATGTCCATATATAAGGCTAACGTTTGACTTTTTGGTGACCTGTCATAAAGATTTTGGAGTTTATGAGCTAAATATGAGTCGTCTAACCTGACAACAGCCAGCTGTATGTCTCGCTCCGCCTAGCTCCACTCACATACATCTGGGACACGGCTGATTGAAAGTGATTTCCCCAACCAAATTTTTGGTCTGGCCAATCAGGACGCAGGGCGGGTGTTTCATGGATGTGACGTAGTGGAGAAGCCACCGTGAGATTCCAACAACAATGGCGGCTCGCATCGAGGAAGCAAGCGTTAGCATTGATGCTGCTATTTCTTCCGTGTTGTCCAATCTACCTAATATTGTTTCATTAAAAGAACATCAGAGAACGCCTCTGAAGGCTTTTGTTGGTGGAAACCATGTTTTCGCCCTTCCCCCGACCGGATTTGGCAAGTTTTGTTTTCCGGGACGCGGACGCGCCTCGGAGCGGTTAGCGCGAATCATGTTAGGAGGCCTTTAGTCCTCAACGCGGTCGGCCTGGGATCGACTCCGACCCGCGGCGCTTTGCCGCCTGTCCCCCCCCCTCTTCCTGTCAGCTCACTGTCAATAAAAGGTGTGCCACTACAGTGTTTCCCGCAGCAATTTCCCCCGCGAGTCGGGGGAGTCACCCCCCCCCCCCCCCGACTCGCGGAGCGCGGGGGGGGGGGGGGGGGGGTGGATGACTTTTTCTCTGCGGAGCGGGGGGGGGGACGACACGTTTTCCGCGGACCGGCTCGCCAAGATAGCGCTGCGGGAAACCCTGCACTAGAGCGGCAAACACATAAAAAAAAAAAAAAAAGTTTTTTTTTTCCGGCGACGGTCTCATCAGCGTCACGGGTTAGCTTCGGTGTGAGTGGTTGAAATAGCACGTCGATAAAGATGACAGACAAGTGGCTTATCCAATCATATGCAAGGAGTTTTGATAAGGTCCAGCCTTCAGTAAAGGCAATGCCTATGGCGATGTCCCAGATGGATGTGAGTGGAGCTAGGCGGAGCGATACATGCAGCTGGCTGTTGTCAGGTTATGAGTCGTCACCCCTGCAAAGAAGCCTTCAGCAGAACTGGAGAAATTCAGCTGAACGGGAAGTCAAAACATTCCTGGTTAAACTGCTTATTTCTCATGTCGACATCCAGTTATTCTTCTGGAGGTTTAATACGAGGACTCCTTCATTGGCTGCAGAAGCTGAAACGCTTGGACGACACGCGTTCTTTAAAGGAGGTCAGCGAGGAAAAAGCAGTAACATAAGCTTGGCACCGTCAGCCTGCATGAACTCCACAGTATATTAAGTGTTCTCATAATTTATGTGCAGCCATATACTTCATAATGTGGTAATTTTGGAGGAGAGGTTATGGATGGCAACCAGTCAGGGGGAAGAAAACTGAGTTATGATCAAACTTATTGTTCAGCCACTTTGAACACAGTGATTTTAAGCAGAAAACCTCTCAGACTCCCTGAGGAATTACATTTTAATCCTACGCTTCTTCATCCACACAGCTAACCATGGATCACTCACACTATAGCGAAGCTGGGTGATTTGGGCAGAAAGCAGTTTTTTTTAAGACTCTGTGGTTTATTTTACTGTGAGGAGCTAACTCATGCACCCTTTAACTAACCGTACATCCATCTCTATCATGACCACGTTAGACCGTTAAAGTAAGGCAATGAACTAATCATTAAAAGACAGTTTACTTAAACCACTGCAACATTTTTTCTGTCAGTTTTAAGCATTTTCCATCTTCCACCAGCACCACAGTATTCATCCAGGGAGCCTCCTGTCAGATCGGCTGTTAGCTTCAGTCTCAAAGACAAACTAAACTGGATTTAAAGACAACAAAGACCTGGAAAGAGTTTTAACCTGCAGGCAAGAAGAGTTTCTAACCTTTATTCAGGAACACACTCCAGAGTGTCCAAAGTATCTCTTAATGCAACATGTTTTCCAAGATCTTCACTTGTTCACTGATACATTCATGCTAACAGACAGACATTCGTTGACTTTAGATCGGCTAAACTAAGCCGAACTAATTTCCAGGAACAGTCCTGGTTTTGGACGACCTGTCCCCGACTAAAGCTGACCCTGGAAATGTCCCCGATTTTAGGTTTTATAGATGAGAAAATATTGTTGCTAACGACAGGAGCTATTACGGTTCCGGGTCCCGCGGCGGCGGCTAGCGGTACAGACAGAGTAGAAGAAGAGCCGAGCACGCCGTCAACAACAGCCATATGGACAAAATTTTATTTCTGTCAAAATGGAAATGTCACCTTTGAGAAGTCTGGTCACTTTTAGGTAAAATAGAAAATATAATATAATCGTATAACGTACAAAAACATATTATACTAAGCTAAAGAATGCTACACTACTGTAAAGTAAACTTTATTAGGCTAGGCTAACGCAAGCTAAGCAAAGGTAAGATAAACTGTAATAAGTATGCAATCTACCATAAACTAAATTTAATAAAGTTATAGTAAAGCAAGTTAAAGTGTACTAAGCTCTATAAGTCAAGTGAAGGTAAGATAAACTGTAATAAGCCAGGTGAATGCAAGCGAAACAAAATCAGTTTAAGCTGTAATAAGCTAAAATTAGCTCATTAAGGTGGAATAACCAGAAATGCTAAATGCTAACGTTAGCCAAGGTAGAGAAAGATCCTTCTCAGCAAATATACAGTAAGATAACTAAACAAAAGTTAGTTATAAAAGTTAAAAAGTTAGTTACTAAAGTTAGCCAAAGTAAAATAGGAAACACTTCATTTTCCACATGTTTACAAGCTGATTTTTTTCTTTTCATTATATTTTGTTAAGAGTGAAATGGATTAATGTTTAAAATGTGCCAAACTAAAGACTATAATGATACAGTTTTGTATTATATAGTACTCAGTGTAACCAGTTTGAGAAATAGTCTACTTAACTAAAACATTAATTAGACTCCTGAAAACCAAGCCAGGCAACTAAAAGTGTCAGAGGGCCTGATGTTGTAGAATTATGAAAGCTGGAAATCATCCAGGTTTTAATTTCCCGTAAACATTTGGACTCTGGCTCAAATGGACCATTGCTGCCAAATGTTAAATGTGTGGATATCGTCTGCAGAGCAATGGACAGCATAATCGCCATAAAGACGGATCTGATAAATGGATTGTAGAGGAACCAACATAAATGCTGAAGGAAACAAATGAGAAGAGCTGCAGAAGAACACGATCCCAAAAACCTGAAATAACGCAGGAAATATTTAATCTCACTCAGTTTATCTTTCAGTCTCTGTTCCCCATAACTGTGATTTAATTCAGACTTTTCTCTACATTAACCACAAGCAACAAAAATGTCCTCTAGATAAAGACGTCTGTAAACAAGGACAATTTAAAACAAGAAATGTAACAGTTTTTATTTATCAGAATAATATTAATAGAACAGCTTTTAACTGAGTTGGACATAAATCCTTATTGAACATAAAGAACAATTGTTAAGTATTAAACCGTCTGACCGTTACTTAATGCTGTGGTGAGATTCCTGAAAGTTTCTGTTAATAAGTCTGATTATATAAACTCTAAAACAAATAAAATTAGATTATCTCCCTGCTGCCCGTCCATGTGGAGCAAACTCACTTTAAACATAATTACCAACACCTAAAGGACGTCTGATCCATTAATTGTTACATAAACAATAATTGCAGACCTCTGAGAGTTTTTAAAATGCAATTATACTGCAGATGTGATTAATTGTTCTGTCCTAGTAAAGTAAACATCACCCAGGGAATTGTCCCCCCTGGCCTGGTGCTCAGGGCTAGAAATGAATCGGATCTCTTAACCTGAATCTGAATCATTATTATTGGGTCAAATGAACTGAAGCTGTTATCAAACAGGATCAATAAATCTGATTTCAGACCAAAAACGTGACCCTGGATCACATCTAAGCTCTCAGGAGGTCAGGACGGAACGATGAGTGGAGAGGGGACCAGAGGTTAGACACCCCCCCCCCCCCCATATGAGGGTCCACCAGAAGACTGCCACTGCATTCTCAGCTAATCACCCCCGCATTGTCACACTCACTCCTCTTCCTCCTCTTCACCACCTCCAGCTCCTTTCTCTGGCGTCAGGCCTCGTTCTGTGGACGGCGGACATCATTAGTGGGGGGGGGGGGGGGGTGGGGGGGAGCTCTGGGGTTTTCTTTTTAATGTTGCAACCACAGAGGAGGAGGAGGAGGAGGGGGAGGAGGAAGAGGAGGAGGAGGAGGAGGAGGAGGAGGAAGGCTGGTGGAGACATAGCAGAACAAACAGAAAGGCTGTTTATTACAAACAGGCAGAAACTAGAAGGAATAAAGTGTAAAGCCTGTTTAGCAGCTCCATTAGCGGGAACGTCCTCCTGCATGTTGGACACGGTTCCACCGGATCAGCATCACTTCCCTCTGATGGAACGACCAGAACCCCCACCTCACAGGTTCTGCTCGGGCAGAACCGACCAGAACCAGAACCAGAACCAGGCGTTTAGGGAGCAGCTGTTTAGTCCAAAGTGCTGAGGACTGTTTTCTGCTGCGACCCAAACTGAGTCCCTGGTCCTGTGATCCAGAACCGGCGTCACCCGCTGGGAACCGGAGAACCGGAGAACCGGAGAACCGGAGAACCACAGGACTTAAAAATAAGCTGCAAACAATGTCTGACACTTTTCTAGTTATTTAATATAAAAACTTAACAACAGCAGAGGCTCAGAGAGCAGGAGGGAGGGAAGGAGGGAGGAAGGAAGGAAGGTAGGAAGGAAGGAAGGGAGAGAGGGACGGAGGGAGGAAGGAAAGAAGGAAGGAAGGAAGGAAGGAAGGGAGGATGGGAGGAAGGAGGAAAAAAAGGAAGAGAGAGAGGGACGGAGGGAGGAAGGAAGGAAGGAAGGAAGGAAGCAAGCAAGGAAGGAAGGAAGGAAGCAAGGAAGGAGGGAAGGAAGGAAGGTAGGGGGGAGGGAGGGAGGGGGGATGGAAGGGAGGAAGGAAGGAAGGAGGGAAGGAAGGAGGGAAGGAAGGAAGGTAGGGGGGAGGGAGGGAGGAAGGAAGGAAGGAAGGAAGGAAGGAAGGAAGGAAGGAAGGAAGGAAGGAAGGAAGGAAGGAAGGAAGGTAGGCTGGATGGAAGGTAGGGAGGGAGGAAGGGAGGGATGGATGCAGCCCGTTTGATCTTCTCTCTTTTTCTTAGAACCTCTAAATAATCAAAGTCACCTCAGAAACTGGTGACCCCTACACCCCCCCCCCCCCCTCTCAGAGGGCCGGGGGCCAAAGCAAACATCGGGGTCTGCTTCTCATCGTCCCACAGAGAGAGTGGCCTGTTTAACAGAGTGATTAACAGCAGCTGACTGTGTGGCATCTCAGATATGCTGCTAAACTAAGAGGAGGAAGACGAGGAAGAGGAGGAGCGTCACAGCGGACCGGGTCAGAACACGAAGCCTGAAGGCGTCTGAAGGGAAACTTTATGAGCTGCAGTCAACTTCTATGTAAATGTGAGGAAAGGATCCATCACACCAGGCTGATTCTTTTTTCAGCTTCCTGAACGGGAGCCAATCACAGCGCTGCGGTGAACCCAGACTTCCTCCAACCAGAACACCCAGAGTTCTGCTGCTTTAAAGGCAAGGCAAGGCAAATTTATTTATATAGCACAATTCAGTACAAGACAATACAAAGTGCATGATTAAGATATACCAAAATAATAAAATGTAGATAGAAAATAGAATAAAAGCAAGTAGGGATAGAATGTAGTAACAAAAAAGAACATTAAAAACAGTAAAACTGTATAACTAGAACAGTCAAAGGCAATTTTAAACAGATGTGTTTTTAATCTTGATTTAAAAGAACTCAGGCTTTCCGCACTTTTACAGTTTTCTGGAAGTTTGTTCCAGATAAACGGAGCATAGGAACTAAATGCTGCTTCTCCATGTTTAGTTCTGGTTCTAGGTATGTGGAGCAGGCTGGAGCCAGAAGGTGCACAGCCATGTTATTTTAATTTTTAATTTATACATCAGTAGCTGACACTAGTTTTAATGAAAGATTATCACGTCCTGCTGGCGTATTAGTTGTTATTTTGTTTTTTTATGCTTTGATTTTGCTCAATTTGTTAGTAAATAAAGCCTTTTGTGTTTATTCACGATATTTACAGAAGTACGTACTGAGCATGTGCAGCAGGGGATAAAACAAGGAAGTGGCTAACGGCTATTAGCATCTCCCAGCGAAACAATGAAGAAAGGTCAAAGATCCAGTGAAAAAAAACACAAATAAAAATCTATTAAGAGGGAAAAGTCTGGAACGTCTCTGGGAATCCAGTCTGAACGTTGGTGTTCACTGAAGCTAAACCTGCCGAGGCTCAGATGTGACGCAGAGCTGACTGACGTGAGTAAATGTTCTGATATGAGGCTCTTAAAGTTGCTGGTTTATTTAATTAATAACAGTTGGTCTTCATCACACTGAGCTGCTGCTTTACTGCGAGGCATTACAGAGGATCAGGCTCAGTCTGGCATTATTTAATACTGATTTATTAATTAATCAAACTGGCTTTATGGTAGTTCTGCGATACTGCCACTAGATAGCACCACATCTGTTTATATCTACTAATAGTGCCTGGTGCTGGGGCTATTTATCCACAAAAAGGACCATCAAACATTATCAGGATGGAGGCTTAGTGTATATAACCTTATTTTATCATGATCAATGGTTTTTAGTCTTTTTTAAAGCATATAATGTTGCTATGTACCTTTAAGCTCCTTCTGTCAGTCTTTAACTCAAATCCACTCTGATTTAGAGCACCATCCTGCATTTTTTCAGATTTGTTCGCACATCTTCTGTTCAGCACCACAAACATCATCATTCAAACCAGCAACATGCAGGAAACGCTGAACTTTGGACCTTACACCCACCGTGGCCATAAATATCTCTGCTTTTGAACTTAATCTGTTTTTGTTCTGAGGGTCTGATGGTTATTAGGGCCGTTCCACCGCCAGGCTTTAGAAGGTCCTACATCTCCTCTGTTTGCTCTCACAGCACCAGAGCAATGCTGTGGTTTCACAACAACCCAGAGCTGAAGGTCAGTGGAACCACATGCTGAGCAGCTATCACAGTGCATCTGCTCCCGCTGAACTCCTCAGGACCAGTGCCGGTTTGGGAGAAGGGCCACATGGGCAGTTGCCCAGGGCGTTATTAGAAGGGGCGCATGTACAGCCAGGCTGGGTTTGCTGCTGGCACAGGGAGCAGGTCACATGACACGGCTGCACATCTTTCTTTACCCGCGCCCCACGTCTGCAGGGATCTCCTGGATTCTGATTGGTCTGCCACCAGAAGAAGGTTATTGTTGAAAGAAACCCACAAGAAGTCTTGACTGTAGTCTATCACGAGCAAGTGGAAGAAGATTATCAGAGAAGACCTAAATCAAAAGTATTTGCCTTTACGCTGTGTTGTGTTGACCCTGAACACATCATACACTAAAACATGGTGGCGGCAGCATCATGCTGTGGGAAGCAGGTCAGAGCTGATGGGATCGTTTCAAACATAACGTTTATTTTGGTTTCACTCCGCCATCGTTGGATAACGTTACATACAGCATTAATAGGGAACATTATCAATTTAATTGTGTTTCATGTAACAATAGGATGAATTTAATGTGGTGATTTAAACAAGGCCAGGACACGCACCGATGCGTCATTTCTGGTTGATCGTCCGCTACAGTGACATCTAACTTCTTTTTATCTTCATTTTGCTTAGCAGTTTAGTTAAGTTTCACTAGTTTCACAAGGATATGTTGATTGAAATATAATGTTAATTCAGATAAACAGCATTCTATAGTGATGTTCTCTGGATGTTAATTTATTTCTGTAAATAAATTCTTCAACTTGAATAGAAGTTGTCACTCCTTTATTCTATGTGTGCAGAGTTTGCTGTTAAAAGATTGTCAGTGCTCGAATCATTCCTCTCAACTACTGTCCTGATATCAGCTGTTTGGGTTGATATTCACCAGACAATACCTAACAGAGTTATTTATTAAACATTACATAACTTTAAACCATGCATAATGCCACAACACAGCCATTTGTTTCCAAACCAAAATTGGTTCGGGCCAATCACGTTGCAGTATTGTGGTTTAAGGCGGGACATACAGGTGCAATGAAATCAAGAGCGGTTGAACCAACACGTCAGCGCAGGAGGAAACAAACAAGGCCCCTGCTGATTTCTCATGAAGAGTGCTGCTTACGTTTTAATCTGACATCGTGATTGGCTAAAACCAACCTTTGGTAGGCGGGCACTAGGTGTCGCCTCGTCCAATCAGCTCTTAAAGTTCTGCTGAACGTCCCGTCTTTCCCCAGACGAATGTGATAGCAGCAGTCGCAGAACGTAGGCTGCTACACACGATCAATCTGGCTGGCCGGGTCACACAACGTGACCTGAAGCACTGATGAGCGTCTCAGAGGCGAGTCTCTATAGAAATGAAGCCTGACCGTAGAATAAAGTGTCATTAAGGTGATGAAGCGTTCCTGCAGAGGACACCGCCCTGCAGATGTGCAGAAACACGACCACAGCTGAGCGTAAGTAACGAGCTCCTCATGTCGCCTTAGCTCAGCTCCATTAAAGTTAATTAGTCTCCCTCCCTCAGCCTCCCTGCTGTCCTTCTGCCTCTGCTGCTCCCCATCATCCCCTGATTGACTGATTCTCTGCGTTCAGCGTCATTCTCCACTCCTCCCTCAGTAATCCTCTTGTCAGGAAGCCTGATGCTCTGCCTGACATTAATTTCATGATTAAAATCTTCACCATGCACCTGTCTGGTTCTTCTCTGTCCCGTCAGAACATTACATTACCAGGTTATCACTGAATATTTTTCCATCGTGCATCTTTATTATTTTGTCCACTTCAGGTTAAGTTTAACTGACTTTAGAATCAGATAAAGAGTTTACTATTTGTGGTGTGAATTTAGAGGGTGTACTTTCTTTCTGACTGTGAGTAGTGGGCGGGGCCAAATGTTAAAAAGATTAGGCTCCGCCCTAAACTGCATGATGCAGCCAGCAGCTTCTAAAAAAATCCTCAGCAAAACATTTTCTGTGTTTGTGGAAAACTGGTGTGTCATTGTTGCTGCTTGGTTTCATCACAGGGGAACCTGTCGCCCACAGACCCCCCCCCCCCCCCCCCCCCTCACTCATCATGGCAGGACAGCGTACGACGTGCATCCCACCCTCACACCGCCCGCTTCCAGGGAACCTGTTCTGTCGGAGAACCTAAGCTCCACAAACGTGGGTTAAAGCCACCAGCTAACTTTCCTGAAGCGCGTTCCGCTGAATCGCTTATGTCAGAAAAAATGAGGCAGTTTTGGCTTCAAGCGCAGCAGAGCTGAGTGGTGTCATGTTTGAGCTATGCTGGATGAGGTACAGTCTTCCTGGCACTGCTGTGTCTGCCCATCTGGTACAGTGTGTGTGTAAGGGGGGGGGGGGGGGGGGGCTGTTGTAAAACTATTGACTTCAGAGTCAAATAAGGAGCCTTTCTCTCTTTCTCAGGCATTATTTCCCATGAGAACCGGCGGCAGGAAGCTGAATGGAATGAAAACTGTGTGTTTGTGCTCCACATTGTTGCTGGAGAGAGAGAGAGAGAGAGAGAGAGAGAGAGAGAGAAAGAGAGAGAGAGAGAGAGAGGGGGGGGGGTGTTGGAGTCGACACAAAGGAAGTGTGAAAGCAAAGAGGAGGAGGAGGAGTGACACATTTCACCAACTTCCTTCCCAGGCGCTCTCTCTCTCTCTCTCTCTCTCTCTCTCTCTCTCTCTCTCTCTCTCTCTCTCTGTGTCTCTCTCTCTCTCAATGATCTCATCATTATCAGCGTATTAATCATCGTTATTATCTTTACAGCATGTATTCTAATGAAGTGCGTCTCCTGCATCTAGCCCGTCCCTCAGGGAGCATCCTGGTGTCCAGCCCCACAGATTCAGACTGTAAAACCTCACGGACGGGTCCATCACTGAGGGAAATGTGAACATCTGAGACCAGAACACTGCCCCCTACAGGCTATGCTGCTGGCACAGAATAAACCAGAATCCTGGATTATGAAAGCCTGAGTTACTGCTGCTGATCTTTGGTTTCCTGCAGGACAAACAGCTGCTGAGTTCAGCTCCGACTTTCTCTGCTCTGGATTTCCTTTAATCTGATGCCAAACGTCAAAATCATCTACGACTGATTCCTTCACAACCAGGTTTCTTCGTCAGAGATGATGGTTCACCACCCGGCAGATGAGCTTCAGCCTCAGATTGTTGCTGTGAAAACCTGATGGAGGTCAAACCTTCAGGGTGTCAGCATCTGAATGCCTTCTTTCTAAAAGACTCATTTCTACAGGAAGGCCTGCTCTCTGCAGCGATTCCTACAGATTCATAAATTCTGATTTACATGTAAAGCCTGCGGGCAAACCCAGAGTCCCCAGGACCGTCTGAACCGGCGAAGCTCAGCGAGGAAGAGGAGCGGCGGGGGACCCACCTGTTGAACTCGTAGATGTCCTCGACGTTGCAGAAGAGCGTGCTGACCTGTTCCGGTTTCAGCGGCAGGGCGCCGCAGTCGATGATGCAGCCCAGGTAGTCCTGCAGAGACAGACGGCGGAGCTGAGATAAATACGCGTTCTGGGAAGGAACGTTCCTGCTGTTTGGACTCTGATTATTAGGAATGTCAGGAAAATGAGGGAAACTCCTGCTGTTCCTGTACTGCAGAACTCAGGCTGAGAGGTTCTGACAGGAACCAGTCGACCTTCAGAGTCCCGTCTCTCCATCTCAGCTCTTCTTCCTGCAGCAGGAGGTCCAGCACACTGAAAACTAACCTTTGTTTCCAGCTTTAGATCGCTACCTGTGTGACGGTCGTGGGTTCGCTGTCTGCCTCTGAGCTGCAGGGCAAAAGCTGAACTTTCAACCTGAAGCTCAGAGAGTTAGCAGGAAACCACGCCGCAGAGCTTCAGGTCAACGAGCCGCAGATTAAAGTCAAACAGGAAGCAGAGACGGACCAGAGAGCGGGATCAGTGCAGGAGGCTGCGGGTCAGAACCCAAGACCCGGACTTCCTGTCGGCCTCTCCCTGCTGCAGGCTGTGATTATTCTCCATCAGTATCAAAACCTTAATGTTAGAAAAAATATTTTGTGATAACATTTCTGTGTCTCTGCTCTGTCTTCTCTAACATAGAAAGTACTCCTGGGTCAATGTGAGCTTCTGAGCTTTCTGTGTCTCTGCTCTGTCTTCTCTAACATAGAAAGTACTCCTGGGTCAATGTGAGCTTCTGAGCTTTCTGTGTCTCTGCTCTGTCTTCTCTAACATAGAAAGTACTCCTGGGTCAATGTGAGCTTCTGAGCTTTCTGTGTCTCTGCTCTGTCTTCTCTAACATAGAAAGTACTCCTGGGTCAATGTGAGCTTCTGAGCTTTCTGTGTCTCTGCTCTGTCTTCTCTACCATAGAAAGTACTCCTGGGTCAATGTGAGCTTCTGAGCTTTCTGTGTCTCTGCTCTGTCTTCTCTAACATAGAAAGTACTCCTGGGTCAATGTGAGCTTCTGTGCTTTCTGTGTCTCTGCTCTGTCTTCTCTAACATAGAAAGTACTCCTGGGTCAATGTGAGCTTCTGTGCTTTCTGTGTCTCTGCTCTGTCTTCTCTAAGCCCCAGTGGGTGGAGGCAGATGAGCGTTCACACTGAGCCTGGTTCTGGTTCTGCTGGAGGTTCTCCTCGCTGTTAAAGGGGAGTTTTCCTCTCCACTGTCGCTTCATGCATGCTCAGTATGAGGGATTGCTGCAAAGCCATCAACAATGCAGACGACTGTCCACTGTGGCTCTACGCTCTTTCAGGAGGAGTGAATGCTGCTTGGAGAGACTTGATGCAACCTGCTGGGTTTCCTTAGAGAGGAAACTTTCTCACCAACCTGGAGGATCTCATGGAAGCTGACTTTGGAGAGAGACCTTCAGATGATGATGATGGGATGTGAATTGGTGCTATCTGAATAACATTGAATTGAATTGAATTTGTGTTTCTCAGATTTTTTAATACATTATCTGAGTATAAAACACAACGACCTGGATGAGCGATAAGACAAACAACAGATCCATCCCTTTTCTATAGTAGAAAACTAAAAATTGACCGCCTGGAGGCCAGTGTTGCAGGAGAAGACGCCTTCAGGTTGTGGGTTCCAGCGCTGCCACAGCATCAACTTTAAGTCTCACTGTAGCCGATTTCCCTCAGGAAGGCGGTTCTTGGTGAGTTCAGGCTCAGCCCTGAAGTCATGAAGTTTAGTTTTATAACCACCAGGAGGCGCTCTGAGGAGTTTATCAGGAGACAATCGTTACTTTACAGTAGGACTGTTACTTTTCTCTGTCTGATCAGTGGACAGCTCTTTAGACCGCTTCACGTTATCAGCAACGTGGTTCAGCCGCTGTGTGATCAGGAACCGCTGCAGACCAAAGTTTACAGGACCGGCTTATCTGCCACATAAGGAATACGGTCGTCTGCATTTTAGAGCTGCGACCCGTGGAGTGAAAACGTTTGTAGGGCCAGAGTCCAGCAGACGCTTTAATAATGAAAAATAACTCACATTAATTTTGCCGACAAGGCGTAGCTAAATTTTTTAATTCTCTTATATTCCCTAGCTGATTCTCTTGGGTCGCTGGATCACATCCGTCCATTTTTAAAAGAGTTCCCACCTGACCTGCTGTTTAAATTCGAGAGCAGCTTCCTTTGCTTGATGTGAGTTAACTTTATTTTGGCTGCAGTTGAGGGTGAAGTTAAGGACAGGAGGACCTGGAGGATGTATGGAGGATGCTGGGCATCTAGTTCTGAGCTTCTGCTTTCCCGGGCAGCCCGGCTGGATTAAAGAGATTATTCACAGCAGCATGAAGCAGGCAAGAGACCGCTGAAGATTTTAGCAACTGGTCTGAGTGCATCAGTAGATCTGGTGAAGAGCTGCTAAAGCTAACATGCCTTCATGCTGTCCGACTTCATTAAAGGGACAGTGTGTAACTAATTAGGCTTTCAATTAGCAAAAATCAAGCATTGCTTTTATAAATACATATTCTGACAAAGTCTAATAACCTCACATCACTAATGAAATCGTTCTTATTACTTAGAATTAGTAGTTTATAAATACATAATGGCACCATTGGGAGGCGCCATGTTGCGTCACAATTTCTGATTACAGTAGCTGAAAGGGGACAAACTTGTCAGCATTATGCGTTTTCCTTATCTGTCTCCTATATGAAGACGTGAAGTCAGTGGAGGAGAAGAAACAAGCAAAGACGACCGTAGATCATCTGTTTGTCATTTTCTGTTGAAATGGAGGACCGTCCGTACTCTCTGCCCAGCCAGAGGGAAGAGAAAAATTAACCAAGAAAAGAAAAAGCAGTAATAACTGGGAGAAAATGAGAGTCTATATCTGCGCAGCTATTATTACCAGGTGGAGATAATTCATGAGGGAGCGGGGATTTAAAACGGATGCTGAGGTTGCAGCTTTCTGCTGGACAGGTAAGTTAATTTAATCAGTTCATTCAGCGCACCACTAGATGGGTAAAAATCTCACACACTGGGGCTTTAAGGAAAAAACCGATAGCTCCCATTTTATCGCCCTCTACTGGCTGAAAAAACCATTAGATAATAAATGTGAAATTTTCCTTCTTTAAACATCCTGACTTCCTGATTTGCATTTAAACTCTTTTTACCATTAAAGCTGCAGATTAGAAGCTCTTTACCACATGGAACCAGACTTTACTTTTTACATACATATTCATATTTTAAATGCATTCATGTATTTGATATAATATATTTTTCTTGTTTTATTATTCCATCTACAGCCTCCTCGTTGTGCTCTTTTCTTCCTTTGCCTCTCTTGAACATGACGTGGCTCTGGTTTTTATTTGCTCTTGGTCCTCAGACCCCATCCCACCTCTCCCCTCCGTCGCTCCCTTCCCCCTTGGTCTAGCTCCGTTTCTCCCCCTCTGCTTCCTGTCCCATTTGGCTGCAGGTCAGCGGTGTGATCCCCTCACAGTCACAGTCAGCTTTCTCTCCAGAAGATCTTAGTTCAGCAGTTTCTTGGGGAGCGAGGCCGACGGTGAAGGAGAAGAGCTGAACCAGGTGGCGTGATCTCAGCCTGCTGGCAGTCGAGCTGCACTTTATGAGAACTTCTTCAAAAGAAAAACGAGTCTGTAGGGGATCGGCAGTGACGGAGAGGAGCTGTTTTCACCCGGCCGCTCTTTTCCTCTCTCTGCGTGTCTGTTTTGTGACTACACACACCAACACACACAGGCCTATTATGGTTATTGGTTCAGATTCCAAGTGGGCCTGACATCATGTAGCCTCAATCAAAACCAGACCTCAGCTCAGCCTCAAACTGCAGAGAGCAGCTTGCATTACAGGACAAACAGGCAAACATGCACCTATCTGCTGCCAGACCCCCCCGCTGCCAGGAATACACCGGGACACTGGAATCCTGGCATGGTAAATTAGGCTCTTTGCACACAGCAACATTTTTGGGTGAAAATGAAAAAGTTTTGTCATTGTCACGCAGTTCCATGTGAAGCAGTTTACGGCGCGACTCTGGAGGCTCGGTCGTAAAAACTGAGCTTTACACAAACGTGTCCGGGCGGATGAAGAACGTGCGAGGATGAGAGCCGTTAGTGTTGGAGCCTTTTATGGCAGGAAGCTTTTAGTCACATGTTTCTGACAATATGCCGCCAACTAGTGGTGTGGTGGTGAAATTACATCGTTTGTAACGTTAGTACTAGTGTTGTGTTCAACGTTGTCATGTAGATGCGTTAACAGGAAGGGAGAACAGATCGTTTTTATTTATTTTTCATTGACAACTGCATGACAAAGGTGCTCATTAAAAAAACATTATATTTTTACGTAATCTCTTCATTTTATTTAGTTTTAGTTTATTTGCTTAATGTGCGGTGCAGGATAAACTGAATCAAAGTATAATTTTACGGCTACACAACAGATTACCAAGCAAGAATTACGCTAACTTTTCTGACAGTGGATAACGTACGCTCAAATGAACGTGACACAGAAGCTAGTTATCTTATCGTAAACCAAAATACTCCTCAAAAACATTTACAGAGATAATAAAATAAAAATGTGATTCTTCTCCATCCAGCCGTTTTTGAATGTGCCGTTTAAAAAATTAAAAAAGACATAATTTTTAAAGACAGGAAGGAGAAATTTCTCTGTTTTTGCAATTATGAACATTGAGGGACGTTACATTCATCCTGTGTAGATGCTAACATCTGACGGTGACACCGCTAAGCTACCGTAAGCTAAAGCTAGTGAGAAAACCCACACATGCATGAGGAGAACATGCAAACCCCATGCAGGATTTAAAGACACGGCATTTCTGCTACAACAACAGCTGCAGCGCTTCTCTAACAAACACTAATTTATTTCCAGGATAGATGAAGTGCAACACAACCGATAGTCTCACTACGTTTTACACGCTGTGTAGAAAATAAAACACAGATGTAAAAAGCTTCAGATGATCGTCTCTGGAAAGCTGGCATCTCTTTGAGAATAAGCTTGCTGGAGCTGAAATAGTTTTTGTTTCAGTCTGTGGCTAACAAAGATCCTACAGAATTCAGTTTTTGTGAGATGAACTATTCACACATCTGAGGCAACGCTGCTTAACGCAAAGATATTTTCCTGAAAATGAGCGAAAAGCAGCAAAAATGTGAAAACCGTCAGGAAGTCTGGAGACGAGAAGGGAAAACGTCAGAAGTTTGCACAGCACTGTTTAAATCTTCTAATAACACAGCTGATTTGTTGAAAGCTACATATAAAGCTGAACATGTGATTGTGAAAGTGACCTCTGAACAGGACGACAACTAGACACAGGAAGTATTTGCCAGCAAAGCCAGAGAGACGTGGTGATGAGAAGGAGAGCAGGAGGTTTGTCCTCTGCAGAGGAGAAGCTGACAGACGGCCGACGACAGCCCAGCTCTCCGTCTCTGTGAGCGATGGCAGACGATGAAAGCTGCAGTAAATTCTCCCCTTTACTTCAAAAGGATGCTTCACACTCCAAGCAGACAGCCGCTGCACCTGGGCCAATGAAGGATGAGATGCAACTGCACCAACCAACGCTGGTTCTTCCCCTCACAAATGAATTCTGTAACTCAGCAGCAACTTCAAAGTCCTGAAATGTTCCTCAGCTAAAGCGAAGCGCTGAGTTATGGGCAGTTATGCTGCAGAAAAGCAGCAAAGCAGGATTAAACGATAAAAACAACATAGCTTGATGAAGGTAGACGCCTCAGGATGAGTCTTACCAAACATCTGAGGTCCTGCTGCAGCATTTACACGCCTACTGATCAAGCATTGCAGAAATCAGCCAATAATAACATGAAATCCTCTCATTAAACATTACTCTGTCTGTGCTAACGATCACGTACCAACAGGATTAAACTGAAAGGTAAACTTACAGAATGGTCTTCTTTGTGAATAATTTGGCTAATAATTATCTGAGCCTTTGGAGGCACTAACAAAGCGCTGAAATGTATTAATTGTTAGATGTGGAAATGGTCAAAGCTAAATTATGTGTTGCTCCTGACGCAGCAGAATGCTGTGAATCCCTCACCCCTGATTCCAGTAGTCATGCACTATTCAAACCAGGAACGGACCGTAAATGACTGTCTGAGCCCATTTTAAGGGGAACTAAGTCAGGGGAGAGAATCTATGTTTTTCTGTTTAATCTCCTGTTCCACATCCTGTTGGTGGAGCTAAACCACCGTTTAGTTTCTTAACCAACTGCAAATGAACTAAGAAGAAGAAAGCAGTAATGGCAGCAGACGAGGAAGAAGGAAAAAGTCACACGCTTTAGATGCTTTAGTCGTGGTATAAAGCAGATTACTTTAAACTTGGAGGTAAAGTGTGAGACAAACCATGATGAATGTCATCTGAGGCCAGAGCAAATTTTCTAATGCAATGGAGCTTTTAATGCTTTAGATTAGGGCTGTCAGCTTTAACGCGTTATTAACGTGTTAAATTTGTTAGGTTGGGGGGGTGGGTGGTGGTGATGCAGGTAAACAAGGTTCAACAGGCCTGAAGGCTTAGGGTTAGGGTTAAAGCACTTTTAATCAGTTTCACTTTCACTTTTCACACAGTTTTCTGACTTTCACACCAGTACATTAATGTTTAAAGGTTTTTCATCTAATGCAGCAACATTTCTGATATTGATGCTCAGAATGCAGGACTCAGGTTGAATCGTCTTCTGAAATGATTTTACAAACTACCATCATCACAACAAGGCAGCAGATGTTCATAAATATTATTGGCATATAGAGAATCTTGAAAATGTGTCAAAATCTACGTATTCTCCTGTTTCCTTAAAATAATTTTGAAGCACCAAGCATTTGGAATGGAGTCAGCTATGAGATTTTGTTAGTGATTTTCTTGTTTTTATGAAATAAAAGAAAACCTGCAATACAGTTCCACAAAGACAATCATGGAAAATCAAACGGCAGGTTTTCTGTCTCCTTCCATCGTTGCAGGACTTCCTGTTTTCTGTCCAATCAGAGCCCAGAGTGCCGGGATTAAGAATTTTTCCTTCCAAACTGGAATAAAGGATTTCTTTAAACCAATCCGATGTCGCATACAAACCGCTGAAGACACATAAAACACATTTTATTGGCCAACATAAGATTCTGGCACTCACTATTTATGGATTTTCTTCAATATGAATTATAGTTTTTATCCAGTGACATCTGGTCCTGAGACTTAAATTCGTGTTTCGCCTGTCTGACCAGAGGCTGGTGCTGTGGTTAAGATGCACAGCCGTGTTGGTTCTAGGAATCCATCAGGAAGGGAGCTCCAGATGCGCTGATGTTAAATGTGTTAACCCGGGGTCACAAACATGTGGCCCGCGGGCGCCAGGTAGCCCACATGAACCACATATGGGGCCCTCAACCCGTTCTAAAACTAGCACAACCCTCCGGTGAGCTGCAGCTAAAATGTTATTTTAGTCTGTTGCTCTACTTTTGTAATCACATTTGCATTTATAAAGATTTAAAAGTGGCAATATTCAACAGAGAAGAACATTGCAAAGATGTTTATTGGTGAGCGCTGACTCTTCTAGTTCTAAGGTCAGTACCAATGAAGTGGCTGTCGGTTTGAAAAAGGTCGGTGAGCGCTGAGCTAAACAGTAGCTGCAGCTTTTCACACTAGCTAAGCTCTCACTAAATAAAATAATATAATATAACTGTCCCTACACGCATTGTAGAATCAGAGCTTTCTAGAGACTTTCTTCAGCTCAGCTCAGGTTAGTTCAGGTGTGCATCGTTAGTGACGGAGGAAGATCAGATTCAGCGGTTCTTACCTCCACGATGCTTTTTAAATCTCTGACGTAGGCCTGTTCCGTCTCTACGATCTCCAGGATGACTCTCTCCAGCCTGGAAAGCCGCCTGGGTGTGGCCCCTGCTGACATCGCTGCCGCCGCATTGGCTATGTGTCCATTGTGGGCGTGGTTTGCTGCTGCGGACTTGGCGACCCCTTCTCCTCCTGTAGGTGGCGCTCCGCTGTTGGCCGTCACGAGCGGCGTGAGGTCCAGGCTGATGTCGGAGCCGTTCCGCTTCGGCGTGGAGGACGATGACAACGATAGGGAAGCGTTGTAGGCGGGCACGGTGCCGTACGGAAGCGATGAAGAGGACGAAGAGGAGGACGAGTGAGAGGCATCCTGCAGAGAGACGGAGGAGGTGGAGGAGGAGAGGGAGACGGGACGCTCGCTGTCCGAGCACACGGTGTTGACGGAGGTGCAGGAGGACGAAGATGCTCCTCGCTCGCCAGCTGACATCATCCTACCCACAATCCCACTCAGAGACGAGACTGAGGAGGGACGCTTGGCGGCTGCAGAGACACGGAGACAAAAGTCAGTCCATCGAAGGAACCTCATACTAAAACATTCCAGTTCTGCATGAGCTGAGATGTCAGTCCTTGTGTAGAAAGTAACCTGATTATATAATAAATCCCTGTTAGCATCTCAGAACGTTTCTACGTTATCTGTCATTTTCAAAAACACCCAAACAGAGGTTTATTGTGAGAAAAGTGAATAAAATAAAAATGTCTGTGCTGTCATTTAACGGCTTGTGCTCATGTCTCGTATCATAATTACTTGAATTAAAATGATTCAAATGAAGACAGAGAAGAGATTTCTGAATGTAAAATAAAGCACAGCATCATCTGCATCGTGTGAAACCAGCACATGAGAATAATTTGAAAACTAAAAGAGAATAAAACCAAACACTAAACCTGGGTGAACATATTTTCTTTTTTTAATTTTAGTGGCACTAATGGCCTTTAATTGAAATATGCTGAGAGGAAATGGCGTTGACAGAAGGGTGAAGACATGTGGGACATTTTCTAAATCTATGAACTAGAATCTTAGAGTGTAATGCGTCAAAAGCGCATCACTCCTCCCCAAACGTGTTTCTGATCACAGCTGTTAGAGTTCAGGGATTTAACAACAGAAGAAGGTTTAAAATGTGAAGCTTTAAATCCAGCTAAATAAACTACTGGACCATGTGCATCATCTGAAACTCGCACCAACACATAATCATGGCAGGGTTTAAAAACTAAAAGAAATGCGACCAGACACTAAATCTAAAACCTCAAAGTAATGACAAAGACGTGTAAAAGGTTAGACCAGTAAAAAGTCAGTATCTGCTAAACTGAGCTAACTGAGAACGCTGCTACCGTTTCATCATAAACACCTGAACCCAGAGTTTACCTGCTCGTATCCCAGGTAACCCCAGGAACGACCGAGAGAAACAGAAAAAGACAACAACCTGCTAGACGGCAGCAATTTTCCAATCATTAAAGTAAGAAGTCAAAGTGCCATCTGTCATGATGAAGAGGAAGCGTGCGAAGTGGAGCAACACATCACCTCCGGCTAACTCTTCCCCTTCATGCTGCTGGGGAGGTCCCCCCCCCCCCCCCCCCCCCCTCGCCCTGCAGTGCTCCTCAGTTTAAACCAGCGGCACAGACCAGAGATCCCCTTAAATCCTGCAGTTCCCTCTCTGACATCACCTCACCTGCCTGGCTGCTGGCACAGCCTCACTGACACAGAACCTTCATTACTGTGTAAATACCAGACAACCTGGCAGGAGGACTTTCCATACGCCGTCTAACGAGAGCATTTTCCTCACACGGTGGAACGTGCACGACTTCAGCAAACCTACAGGTTCTTACCGTAATGGAAGCCACTGCTGCCAGCAGCCAATAAACCAAGCAGTTAAATGCCTTAAAGTACTTTTGCACTTTGCTTCTCACACAACTTTTAGTCTGCATGAAAACTTACTGGAACTTCAGAGCCAGAAGCAATAGAAGTCCATTAATCTGATTAAAGCTGCAGAAAAATGTTTAAGGGAGGCAAACATTTAGGATTTTATTCTGAATCAGGACTGATGAAGCGTAACGTTCATCGGTGAGAGAGGTTCTTCATTCTGCATCGAGCTGATAACCTGAGGAGGATGAAGCTGTTGCTGCCGCCACGCTGCATGTTTCCTGTGCAGGAAGCAGAAGCACCTGCAGCAGCAGCAGCAGCAGCAGCAGCAGCTCCTGGGTGCTGTTTCCTCTCACTTTATTACACCCGGCAGTCTGCAGAGCCCAAACCTGAAGGCGATGCTCGTTAAAAAAAAAAAAGTGTGAAAGTATCAGATTACAGCAGCTAAGAGAGGAGGATGTCCTTCCTTTCTGAACCGTCTCCCCACAATGAGCACAGCAGTGTGTTAATATGAGGCAGCATGTTGAAAAGCTGGTGTGCAGACAGAGAATGGGAGCGAGCCGCAGAGATGAGTTAGTTCATAGCAGCAGACGCTCAGACGCTGACTGACTCCGGCCCTAATGTTGACAGAGAGGATGCCATGGCTAAATAAGGCTGGAAGCACAGCTGCTCCACACGGCTGTTATCAGCAAACATTCAGTCGTTCAGTCCGCAGTAACGTCCCCCCCCCCCTCCTCCATGCACAACAACAGACACGCTCAGTTTAACCACTTCTGCTTTAAACGGGTGAAATCAACAGCCAGACCCTTATCGGTCCTGGCTCCCTGACAGCTTTCTAACCACCATGACTTCATCTCCTCTGAGTTACACGCCGCGCTGACATGGGTGAGTGCTGACCTCCTCACATCATCGCCATCGTATCAGCAGAGAGCGAAACCAACAGAAACAACTGGCAGGGATCAGATAACCAGCATGCATCACCGCCTTTCTGCTTCTGAACTGACACACGGGAAGGATGTGCTTTCCCCACGACCCGCCTCCTGCTCCGCTTCACTGGGATCACAGGTTCTGAAGGAGGAGAGAAAAGCTGCAGGTTTGCTCTTAAACTGGACAATCAGCTGCAGATACGTCTCAGGAGTTCAGACGACAACAAACACAAACTGTAGAGATGCTGAGATTCAGTTTAATTTTATTTCTATAGCACCAATTCCACATCCTATCATCATCAGGGTTCTTTCCAAAGTCAGACTCCATCAGATCCTCCAGGTTGGTGAGAAAGTTTCCTCTCTAAGGAAACCCAGCAGGTTGCATCAAGTCTCTCCAAGCAGCATTCACTCCTCCTGAAAGAGCGTAGAGCCACAGTGGACAGTCGTCTGCATTGTTGATGGCTTTGCAGCAATCCCTCATACTGAGCATGCATGAAGCGACAGTGGAGAGGAAAACTCCCCTTTAACAGGGAGGAGAACCTCCAGCAGAACCAGAACCAGGCTCAGTGTGAACGCTCATCTGCCTCCACCCACTGGGGCTTAGAGAAGACAGAGCAGAGACACAGAAAGCACAGAAGCTCACATTGACCCAGGAGTACTTTCTATGTTAGAGAAGACAGAGCAAGAGACAACAGAAAGCTCAGAAGCTCACATTGACCCAGGAGTACTTTCTATGGTAGAGAAGACAGAGCAGAGACACAGAAAGCTCAGAAGCTCACATTGACCCAGGAGTACTTTCTATGTTAGAGAAGACAGAGCAGAGACACAGAAAGCACAGAAGCTCACATTGACCCAGAGTACTTTCTATGTTAGAGAAGACAGAGCAGAGACACAGAAAGCTCAGAAGCTCACATTGACCCAGGAGTACTTTCTATGTTAGAGAGACAGAGCAGAGGAACAAACAGAAAGCACAGAAGCTCACATTGACCCAGGAGTACTTTCTATGTTAGAGAAGACAGAGCAGAGACACAGAAAGCTCAGAAGCTCACATTGACCCAGGAGTACTTTCTATGTTAGAGAAGACAGAGCAGAGACACAGAAAGCTCAGAAGCTCACATTGACCCAGGAGTACTTTCTATGGTAGAGAAGACAGAGCAGAGACACAGAAAGCTCAGAAGCTCACATTGACCCAGGAGTACTTTCTATGTTAGAGAAGACAGAGCAGAGACACAGAAAGCACAGAAGCTCACATTGACCCAGGAGTACTTTCTATGGTAGAGAAGACAGAGCAGAGACACAGAAAGCTCAGAAGCTCACATTGACCCAGGAGTACTTTCTATGGTAGATGGTATTAGAGGATGATCTGCCTCCGCTGATGATGTCACAGCTAACAGAACGCCAGACCAGGTGTACCTTCTATGTTAGAGAAGACAGAACAGAGACACAATCTGTGGTCCAGCAGGACTGGGTCCAGACTCCTGCAGGAGTTGGTGTCCTCATCCGACCAAATGATGAAAAGGTGCCATAAAGAGTTTCATGGTCAGAAATAACAGGAAACATGACCAGTTTTTAGTGTTTGAGACACTGAAGTTGAACTTTGTTTCCATATTGTAAATAAATCAAGTTTCCTCCTGTCACTGCTGGATGAGAGGATGGAACCAGACTTAACTCTCCCCAGCTCCTCCTGCAGGAGGTGTAGCTGGACCTGAAGCGACATGTTGTCCCTGCAGAGGGTCTCCTCCAACCGGAGGCAGCATGGTCAGATGAACCAGCTCAGCAAACTCTTTCTGCTCCTTCTGCAGAGTCAGGCTGCTGTTGTACAGAAGAACTCCCAATCCGTCCCGTCAGGTTAAATTAATTAAGGTCAAATAAACCTGGAGGGGCTCCTGGATGAGAACTAAGGTTTATGGTCGAGCTACAGCCTCGCCTAGAAGACACTGTGAGGCTGAGTTTTGTCTCCATGGTGGGGAAGAAGCTGACCTTCAGTCCTCTATGGGAGGTGGCCACAGAGGTGAAACCATCTAGTTGGCCTCCTTGGTGAGACCCTGGTGGTAAGGCTGTGGTTCCTCTGCTGGCAGAACCCCAGAAACAAATAAAACCGCAACAAGACTTCAGTATTCTCTCCAGACTTCTATTAATAACGCCTGAATCCGTCCGTTTTCTATACCCAGGCTCATGGATAAGTAAGCGCCCCCCCCCAATCACAGGGACAAGCAGAACAGCCAGATCTGACACCCTGAGGTCAATTAATTAATTAACCTGGCAGCCATGGTGGCACTCAGCCAAGGAACCTGGAGAGAACCCGTCAAAGATCTCCACTGAGGTTTGGGTCCTACAGGACAGCAGTAGGTACCACTGTACAAGCCTGACAATCAACACTTTGACTTTTCTCTAAAACTTGTCTGATTTGTTTATGACTCTTTATTGAATGCTTTCATTGACATATTTTACATTTTGAGACACGTCTGTTTGTTCCTGTGATCCTCAGAATAAGAAACAAACCTTCGGTGTGATAAACTTCCCCTTCATGATCGCGTTTAAACCTGAAAACACGCCGACGATGAGGGAGAAGCTGGGCAGTTTCAGCTCAGAGGCAGCAGAAAGGTTTTACTCACCGTCTGCAGGCTCTCTGGATGCTAAGGCGTGAGTTTCAGCATCAGCTGCAGATTATCCATCACCGTCAGACTCCCTGACGTCTGTCAGTTTCTCTCAGAGTCCCAAACATCTGCTCCTCAGTTTGATTTCCTGTCGTTGGCTCGAGGACGGCTGCCCTGAGCACTTTCTCCCGCTGAAGACCGCCGTGCTTTTTGGACGTTTGGCTGATTGAGCTGCGCCCAGTTTCAGGGCGGCGGCGTTTGGAGACAGTTTACAGTCAGAGGTAAATCTGTGTGTGTTTTAAAAACGCAGGATGTGGTTAAACGTTAGTCTTGTTTTGTTTCCGCCTTTTCATAAACTGGCACAGCCCACAGTCGTACGTTTCTCAGAAACCTCCAACAGTGAAGCTCAGTTTCACTGGATTCCTTTTCTACCTGAGCAGAGAGTCCCTCGCCTGCCGCCTGCCGCCTGCCGCCTGCCGCCTGCCGCCTGCCGCCTGCCGCCTGCCGCCTGCCGCCCACTGACTGCTGGGTGAGGCACCAGATGTGTCTCAGTTCAGCATCAGGCAGATTTCAGCGCTGTCCCACTTTTCACTGAGGCTGCAACATCGTGTTAATGTAGTTTCTGTTAACAACTATTCTGATTTAGAATGAAGAGATGAAGTCAGATGGTGATTCAGATTGGATTCAAACCCACAACCTCTAAAGGTCAGAGTTTTAATCCATCAAAACCTGAAGAAAACTTTAAGCCAATTAACTAAAAGAACAAAATATTGATTAAAAGCAGAGACTGGCAGCTTAGTTTAGTTAGTTTGTGGAGTCAGCAAGAGGAAACTAATAATCAATAAGCAGAACCGCCGTTATGTTAGTGCGTCAGAATGATTGATATGTGGGACAACCAGGAGATAAGATGATTCCCACAGACCTAAAAAGCCAAGAAAGATCGTCCAATACAGTATTTTATAAAGTACTGAAGTAAAAGTATTGTTACTTCTCCAAAATATGACTTTGGTAAAAGTCCAAGTCACTGAGTACCTGAGTAAAAGTATCTGAAATGTCTTGTACTTAAGTATGAAAATTACTGTAAAAATAGATGTACTCAAGTAATGTAATAAAAAAGTACAAAGTAAAACAAAGCAAATGCAGTTTGAATGACATTTTTTAGATTTTTGTAAACTTTGAAAGTCAAATTCACTTAAAATAATATAAACAACCAAGTGCAGGAGAAATTTAGACCAAGTTTAGACAGAAAATACAACCGTTTTGTTTTCCTTCTTCAAGTAAGGTCAGTGCTATAAACTTTAAAATGTACATAATCAAGTGCAGACAAAGGGGGTGCATACTAAGAACTTGGTTAAGTGATAAACCAGGTCTAGTTAACCTACAGGAAGTGGTAAACCTGCTAATAGATACACCTGCAGGCTGACAGCTTTGCCCCCCCCCCCCCACCCACACACACACACACACAGTAATGAGCTGTAATTACGCACAGCACCATGCTGTTATATTAACTTCCATAGTTAATATAAGTAAAGGTCTTTACTTATATTAACTATTTACTTATAGTCTAGTTTTTGTTGTTCTCTACATATAATTTATGATGCATTCTCTATTAATTCAACCAGCTGTCACATATTCATTTTCAGTGTTAATAAAAGGGATGAAAATTGTCCTGGAGGTGAAAGAATAGCAGAAAATATCTGATCAGCTGGAGGATGGTGCGTCTCTGGGGTCTTTATCTGCAGCCCTGATGGCGCAGGTTTTTGCTCTGATTTTAATCTGTTTAATGATCAGAAGGACATATTCAGCTTCTTGGTAATCTGCTGAGCACGGCCTTTATGTATTTACCATTATTTCATGATTGATGTGTTCTCTGGAGAAAGTTACAGGACTTTAAATTTAGAGCAATAAACAGGAGCAGAAGTGACAAAAAACGTCCCGTTAAAGTGAGACGAAGGTTTTTTCATGTGAATCTAAACTTTATAACCAAACTGTGAAGAGAAGCTGAGTTAAATCAGCAGCTCCTGTTTTAATCGGCTGCTGTACGCACTGACTGGTCTCATCTGGTTCTTTTGAGATAGAAAGAAAAACAACTTTCCTAAACATTAACTCGGTTCTGGTCCGTGTTTCCCCGGAGGTTTGGGATCTGACGTCATTTTCTGGATGACAAACAGAATGTGTTGTGTCTGGAAGTGAAGGACATTAATGTTTGATACGGATCGTTTCATAACTCTGTCCCTGTTAAACATGGCGATCAGATGCATGCAGATCAGAAGCTTTATAGTCCTAGATCAGGAACAGCTTTAAAACACCAGCAGAATGGAGTCAATTTAGAAATAAATTGGAACAAAAATCTGATTCCAACAGCGGAAAATGATTAAAACCTGTTTAAAAGAAGAAGGAGTCATCAGTAACGTGAGCAGCAGTTAAATAAAGCTGAATTCAGAGTGACACATCTGCATGGAGCCTTTTAGTCCCAGAAACGCAGCATTTGGCCCGAGGCAGCAAGCTGTGGACGCCATTATCAGGTGGAATTTCCCTTTAAATACACACTTGGAGGTGGAGAGGATTCCTCTGCGTGTGATTACAGTAATAAGAGAGCCGCTCCTGGCTGTCATCGAGTGTTTGACTGATGAACAAGTTTCTGCTTCTGCCCTGAAAGAACAGAAACAAGCTCCGGTCTGAAGAAGACGGTCCTCGTCTCTCCGTTTCTCCCGCCAGACGTCTGGTCCTCTGAGGCTCCGCCTCCCAAACGCTTCTCACCGCCGGCTCAGAATGGCCGAGTCCATTTCATCTCTTCTAACATTTAAACAACAAATCTTCATGCGTTGTCTATAACCCTTTGTCAACTTTAACTTTGACAGATTCCTAGAACTAAAAGGACTGAAGGTCAGCCACAGACAGGCAGCCAGACCTCTCAGTTATTCTGAAGTCGTTTGGCCTCCTATCCTGGAGTCTTTGTCAGTCCTGGTAACTCGTACTGAAAATGTGAAAATCAGCTGGAAATGTGGCACGATGCCATGCAACGCGTTCACACAGAAATGTATTAAAGCTCGAAAACTAAAAAAGTTTCAGGTTAGAAATTCTGCACCTTAGGGGCTTTACAACCATCTGTGGAAGATGGCGGAGTTGCTGTCATGGTTGGACCACGGTTCAGATAAACTGTCAGAACTGGAGAAGTTATGAAGGAACGACAGGAGCAGCAGATATTAGCCTATTTACACCAGCCCTGTTAAACCGATCCATGCCGAGCTCAGATCAGTTACACTACACTTAAAAAACCGATCTGTGCCGAGCTTGGTTCAATTAACCGTGCCGAGCTTGGTTCAGTTAACCGTGCCAAGCTTGGTTCTGACGACCGTTTACACATCATGCTAGCACGGTTCCTCGCCTCCTAGTGACGATCTGCGGTACTGCTGCTCTCTGGGATTGAAGGAGGGACTTAAGAAAATAAAAATGGCGGCGCCCGTAAAATTCAGGCAGTTAAGCTTGGTGACACATCGTTGCTTGTGGAGAGTCAGGTGAAGACGACAACTTTTGGTGAATTTACTTGACAGAGTCGGCTTTTGGGACGTGGATGAGACAAACGAACGTCCAATCAGGATTTACAGACGCAGGAATTAAGGACAGACGCTGAGGTTCATCACTGCTAAGCAGAATCATCTCTGGAAACCGTGTGGCACGGTAAGGAAGCTATTATTATTATGAATGTCTGAAATGTCAGCTGACTGTGAGGAGATGACGCCGTCTGCTCATGTGCTCTTTGTTATCAGAGAACCGGGCCAGAGAAGAACCGGGCCGAGCCCACGCATGGAACTGGGCTAGATTTAGCACAGTCCGGTTGTGTCTGGCTCAGTTCAGTTCAGTTTGTAATCCATTTACACTCGATAGTTATCTCAGTTACCGAGCTCGCACCGTTCTCAGCACGGTTAAAAAATGGTGTAATGTAAACACGGTAACTGACCCAACACCAGAACAGCTTCTGGATATACGGGCCTGATAACGACCCACAGAACCCTAAACTGGACAGAAACACACAAAGATCCCTTTGGGTCATTGACTGCTCTCCTCACGGTGTGTGTGTGTGTGTGTGTGTGTGTGTGTGTGTGTGTGTGTGTGTGTGTGTGTGTTACTGTGTGTGTGTGTGTGTGTGTGCTGCTCAGATAAACTGACTCGTCCACACACACAAACAGGAAGCTCCGTCCTCTCACATCATCGTTTATGATCAAAGCATTGATGTCATGGCCGCCCTGGTGACCTTTGAACCTTGTGTTTACACAGCGATAAGTGAAGCTGGCTGACCTTTGACCTTTACATTCCTGCCTCTGATTTCCTCCGTTTCTCCACTTCTTAAACTTTCCAAACGGACAACGTAAACCTGGATTGCCATCATGACTTTAGCTGATTAACTCTGAGGTTTTGGTAATAAAAGCAACCTGAGTTATCAGTTTATGTAATATTCCCTCATGTCTGGTCCAAAGGCTGGAGATCCGCCACAGGAAGTCCTCATGCGCATAAAACTGTAGAGTTCATTCACATGACATATTATTCATTAATATGCCAACAGCTGAGGGTTCTACAGATGTGTCCCTTAAAGAGGACCTGTCTGTCAACATGAAGTAGGCTGGAAGGCTCAAAAAGCAATGCATCTACGGAGAGTCAGTGAGAAACTAAGTCTCTGAGAGTCCAGAAAGGGTTCCAGGTCCATTTCTAAGGCTTTGGGACTCCAGAGAACCACCGTGAGAACCATTGTTCTCCCATGGAGAGAACATGGAACAGTGGAGAACCTTCCCAGGACAGGCCGACCCACCAGAATCTCTCCAGGAGGTCCCAGAAGAACCCAGAAGGACCTCTGCAGCTCTGCAGGCCTCAGATCTTTATATTTCCTCTGCTCTGTAGCTGTAGTTCAGCAGCAGTGAAAAGGTTTTCATCCACGTTGTTCCTATCGGATTCTAACGGGTGGCTCAGATCCAGAACCGCCACGCCTCCCCTTCTCCTCAGCTCGGCCTTATCTCGGGCGTCTCTCTATTTTCTGCCTCCTTCTTTTCTGCGGCTGTAATCAAGAGATCTGCCGTTTCTGGCGACTCGCTCTGAGCGTTTGTGTCACAGCAGAAACATTGTTCATAGCTCCGCTTTATCACCACAAACCATGCAGCTTCCTGCACGCACACACGCCGCCTGAGATTTTCTGTGTGTGTGTGTGTGTGTGTGTGTGTGTGTGTGTGTGTGTGTGTGTGTGTGTGTGTGCAGCTTTTTGCCCCATGCTAATTGCAGTGTAAGGTCAGAAATGTAACTGCTGTCGAGGTGTGTGTGTGAATGCTAACTATGGAAGTCAATATAACAGCATGGTGCTGTGTGTAATTACAGCTCATTACTGTGTGTGTGTGTGTGTGTGTGTGTGTGTGTGTGTGTGTGTGTGTGTGTGTGTGTGTGTGTGTGTGTGTGTCGCTCCTGCAGGGCCTCTCTGCTCCGCTGACAGGAAGTCACAGCTCTCACAGAAAACTGAGTCCAGACTTTAAATAAATCTCCTCACAGTGACTCAGACGCGCTGCAGCTTCATGGGAATCAACGGGAAAAACGTGTTCTTTGTTCTGATGACACAAAAACAGCAACATGTCCTCCGATGGGACCCAGAAGCTTTTATCCATCGGTTGTTCTCCATCAACCAGAAACGAGGTAGTGGAGGTCCAGGACTTCTGCTCCACAGCAGACTCCTCATGGAGACCCTGCAGCCCTCCAAGGCCAGAAGGATTGCTCATGCCGTGTGATCTCTGAGGCAGAAAGCTGCTCATGTTTCCAAATAACATTCATTAGATAAGGAGGCCCCTAATATCCTCTCAGAGCTCATAGGAGGAGATTTTCCTTACAAACAACAACATCTTCCTTGGTCTCCATCAAGCAGATATCTGTACCTTTGCTATCTAGATAATTTTTACTATTATGGAGTCCAGAGGAGGACCAGATGCATCTCCACTGATGCACCCACCTGGACAATGCCCTGTCTGCTCCTCTCCTGCCAGGTAGACGCTTCAGAAGCAGCAAACCCAGATCTAATAAACTCAGACAGACTGTGGTCCATCATGTTACACTCTACTGTTTACACGCTTATTCTCAGGAACATCAAACTGCACATCTCTGTAAATGAAGCCTTAAGATCACTGCACAAAAATTGCTTCATTACCTTAAATTCATTGAAGGATGGACTAATCCATGGATGGTAAGGGACTGACTTCTTGGTCTCTGATACAAACTTTTATGTTTTAATGTAAAAAACCTCCTGTAGATACTAAGTCTGTGTCATGTTAGCCGTGTACATCCTGAGCCGGTGTAAATACGTTCACCGATAAAGGATGCTGGTTGTTGATTGGCTTAATTGGTGCTGCCTCCGATGGTCAACCTCTCACAAATCAGCAGAAACATCTTCTCCTTTTCTGATGTATATCAGGAAAGTTTCAGAAGCCCTGAGGAGTCCTGATACCCATAAATCTGCAGGACCTGAAGAAGCTCTCTCCTTAGTTCTCATGTTTAGCAGCAGATGTTATAACTGAGTCAGTCTGTCGTGTTTTTGATCTCTCTTTGCAAACAGAAACGTGGACGGCTGCTTCTGTTCTGGGAAAAGGTGGCGTGCTAAAAAACTCTCATCCCGTCTCAAACTTTGTATTTTAGTCTTCTGAAAAACGATTTAATTATCAGCTTAAAGAATATTTGTGTCCAGTTAATATCACGTCATCAGTCTGGTTTACTAACAGTTGTAAATTAACACCATGGAAGCTGTAGATGCAGACCGTCTCTGCGCTGCTCGTTTCTCTGAGCCGTCTCTGAACATGTTATCCTCTGATAAAAGCTGCCAGATACCAGCTGATAACTCTGAGATGTTTCTGATTATCTGCCCAATGGTAGACGATCTGCTGCAGCATGAGAGAAGGTGCACCACAGGGTTCCATGTTAGGTCCAACTCTGTTTCCAGCTGATGTAACGACGTCGGTAAAAATGTTGGGAGTTATTCTTGCAGACGTTTTCATGCTGATGACTCTGTGGGTTCTGCTGAGCTCAGGTTCTGCAGTCTCTGTTTGACTCTGTCCCGTCTGAGACCAGCCGTAGACGCCGTTCAAACCAAGGTCCTGCTGCTCGTTAACCAGAACAACAGGTCGTCATCGTCGATCCGTAGACTCGTGCTGGTCCTGTTCACCTGTCAGTCAGACTCAGGACTTCCTGTCCAGCAGTGATCCATCAGTACGACCAGAACTTAGAAACTAAGCCTTTCTGGCTCTGGATCGTCAACACGGACCTCTCTACAGAAGGATCTGTCCTGATTCTTCTCTGGGAGGGTTTACATTACTTTTAAGACCAAAAGAGAAATCTTCTCAAGCAACCTGCTTCTCTTTTTAACTCATATTGAATTTTTAAATTGCTTGTATTATTACTGTTATTCTGTTTTATCACACAGGTCTCTCTTGAGAATGAGATCTTGGATCTGAATGAGAATAGCTGCATAAATAAAGGTTAAATAAAATAAACTATGCAGTCAGAGTGAAGCCAGGAGCTGCTTGGTGACTTAAAAACTTCACCATGTGTGTAGTTTGTCCTGCAGCAGAATCCCCATCATGTTATAAAATAAAAACGCTGAGCCTCGGGTTTACCTGAGTTACTGGGCGATCTCTGGCTGCCGCGCCGTGAACCCTCAGGCATGGTGCGAGGATGTCTAAGGAAGCAGAAACCTGGAGAAACAGGACAGAAACAGCGGTCAGATAAAAAAAAAAATTTCACGTCTTCGGCTCTTTTCTTAAAAACAGGATTGAGGAGGAAGCGGCAGAGGAAACCTTCAGACGGGGTTCAGCAGAGGAACAGAGACCATCGTGGAGCGATCGCTCTTCTATTGTGTGAAAACTGAGCACAGATGTAATGTTTGGCTGGAAGACAAGAATTCGCTGTCTTCATATTACCCTGCAGTGTGTGTGTGAGAGGCTGGCGGCGCGTCACGGCCTCCTACCAGCTCATTGATACACTCAGCCTGACCCAGTTAGTCCCCGGCACACAAGTGTTCCCGCAGCTGTCTGCTCACGCTGCAGGGATGTGGGTCACACGGAGCGGGACGAGCGAAGACGCCCCTAACACACACCACATGCCTGCTGCTCGGCGGGTTGCTGGTTGAAATCCCTCTGCAACGCCGGGAACACCTGTCTGCTCAGACTGGGTGGGGATTCTTAAGCCCTGCAGAGATTTCTGACTCGTTCAGGACTGAATGAGCCGCAGAGCAGCCAGAATGAAAACAAGTGAGATTAAAAATGCTGTTAAGGTTCACGTCCGTCTATCCTCTGGATTAATCCCGACCCGACAGATGGCTGGATCCACAGAAAACCATAATTCAATAAAAAAAATCAGAGAACAAACTGAACTTTAATCAGTCAGGAACTCAAACCACACAGATGAGAGCTGAGGGGGAGAATTTAAAATATCTGGCCTTGGGTAGTCAGTCAATAAGATGTTTGAAGTCCAGATCCAGCAGACTCCGCTCTGTCAGCACGCTACGCTGCAAAAAGGGACCTAAAAGTAAAGTTTTCTTAAAATGTGTATATTTTCCCTTGATTTGAGCAACTAAATAAGACTACTTGCCAGTGGAATGAGTATTTTTTACCCCTAAAATAAGATAATTAGATATCATGTACTTAAAAGGAGCTGCACTTTTAAGTGCTAAGCTCTTAGTCCATTGGCCAATAGTCTTATTTAGCTGCTCAAATCAAGGAAAAAAACACTAATTTCAAGAAAATTTTACTTACTTTAGTTCCTTTTTGCAGTGATACGGTCCGTTACACTGCAAAAACGGAACTTTAAATAAGTAAAATGTTCTTAAAATGAGTGTATTTGTCCTTGATTTGAGCAGCTAAATAAGATGATTTGCCAATGGAGTGAGATTTTTGCACTTAAATTAGGAACAACTCATCTCCATCGCCTTATTTTAAGTGCAGGATGTCTAATTATCTTAATTTAGGGGTCAAAATACTCATTCCATTGGCAGATAATCTTATTTACCTGCTCTAATCAAGGACAAATACACTAACTTTAAGAACATTTTACTTATTTTTAGATCCGTTTTTGCAGTGTAGGAGGACTTCCTCACAGTTCGCAGCTCCGTCTGTCCCAACACTAAACGTCCACATCCAGTTCCCCCCCGGACGCTAACTTCCCACATGGTCTTCCTAAAATGACTCGGAGCGGGATGGATCTGCTCCGACCTGCGGGTGACCAGAGGTGAGGTTCCAGCGAGGTTAGACATCTGGTCATGTTTCCATCACCGTTCCCAGCTTTCATTTCCTGGGCATGAAGAACGGTTCCCTGATGGACCTTTACTGCAGGAACGGCTCGGCTCGCTGTCACGGTTTAATGAATCAGAGGTAATTCCTGCTGCGATGACACATAAATCCAGGAAAACCGTCTGAGGGAATCACTTTTATCCCTTTTGTCATCAAATATTAAGCGTTTTAGATCCCAGACAGACAGATGAAGCCATAGTTTTAGCTTTCAGACCAGCATCTGGTGCCTGCTACACCACGTCTTCTCCAGGGAAACCCAGGCGTTTGTCACAGAGGCCACAGAAAGCTGGGAGTGGAGGTCTAGGGTTAGGGAGCATCTTGGCCATGCTGCAAAGGTTGGTGGTTCAATCCTCAGTTTGCACTCTGGGTCCCGGAGCAAGACCTCGGACCCCAGGGGGCCCCAGGGGCCACTCAGTGTGGCAGCACCCTGCGTCCTGGGGGACGCTTAAATGGAGACACATGTCCCATCTGAGGGACTAGAAAGGGAAACACTTTATGTAAAACTGTTCTCCTATTCTATAGCATCTTATTGCCATTAAAATGTAAAATGTTATGTTAGCAGCACTTACCCCATAAGTACCCTTAAAGTTCCTTGTTAACACCCCACAAGTACCCCATAGGAGCCCAGTAGTTACCCTGTAGTATTAACGTGTAGTATTAACCTGTAGTATTAACCTGTAGTATTAACTTGTAGTATTAACTTGTAGTATTAACCTGTAGTATTAACTTGTAGTATTACCCTGTAGTATTAACTTTAGTATTAACTTGTAGTATTAACTTGTAGTATTAACCTGTAGTATTACCATGTAGTATTACCATGTAGTATTAACCTGTAGTATTACCCTGTAGTATTAACCTGTAGTATTACCCTGTAGTATTAACCTGTAGTATTACCTTGTAGTATTAACCTGTAGTATGACCCTGTAGTATTACCCTGTAGTATTAACCTGTAGTATTAACCTGTAGTATTACCCTGTAGTATTAACCTGTAGTATTAACCTGTAGTATTACCATGTAGTATTACCTTGTAGTATTAACCTGTAGTATTAACCTGTAGTATGACCCTGTAGTATTACCCTGTAGTATTAACCTGTAGTATTACCTTGTAGTATTAACCTGTAGTATGACCCTGTAGTATTACCCTGTAGTATTAACCTGTAGTATTAACCTGTAGTATGACCCTGTAGTATTACCCTGTAGTATTAACCTGTAGTATTACCCTGTAGTATTACCTTGTAGTATTATCCTGTAGTATTACCCTGTAGTGTTAACTTGTAGTATTAACCGGTAGTATTAACCTGTAGTATTAACCCTCTAGGCACTGCAAAAGTACCCTGTGTCTTTAAGTACCCTGTTAGTACACTTTAGGCATCCTGCCTGTACTCTGCAGATACGTTTACCTGTGAGTACCTGTAAGTAATAAGTACCCTGTTCCTACCTAGCAGGTACTTTGTTAGTACACTAGTGCCACCCTTCCACTGGCAGAACTCTCGTTCTAGAACAGGTTCGGTGTTTTATTGTGAGTACGTCTGTTTCCAGCGTTAGATATGCATCCACCAGAGAAGAAGAAGAAGACAACATGGAAGAACAGCAGAAGAAGAAGAGCGTAGCAGCAAGATGGACCTTGATGCCCTTTGATGCTGATTTCTATGCAGCAAAAGAGCGTCCAGGATCTCTAGTCGACATGAAAAGGAGACCACAGTGATGATAGCTATGCGTCTGGAGAAATGTATTCCTATTTTTTGATTTTAACACTACAGACTCTGTTAAACCTCCAGAGAAGGTGGAGCGCTGCTGCTTTGGGAGGCTGAAGGGTAGATGGAGGCGTCTCCTACAGCTGGGACCTCACAGAGAAGACGGTTGTGACCAGACGTGTATAAATAATGACTTTATCATTTATAACGGATGTCAATCCATACTGGCTGGCCAGGAAAAGGAAGACATTTAATTATTCTGTGTTATAAAGATGATCATTTAATAAATATACATCTTGTTTTCCTACTGTGTTCCTACATTTATAACCATTCTTTACAAGCTTTAGAAAAACAAAAACAGGTTCAGTAATTCACTGCTTAAAATACCCCCTAAATTCCCTGCAGGTTCTCATCGGAGGAGGGCACTGTTAGTACCATAGCTGTTCTATACGGAAACATTTTAGTTTAAATCCGCGTTCTAAGTCAGACATTTTAGAACAACATCTGGTCCCTTCAGGATCTCGTCTATTTCAGACACATTCATGCATTTATTCTTACCAAGACAACAGCAAACCGTCTTCCAAAGGCAAGAATGGATGAAGGACAACTAAAGTTCTGCAAGAACAGAGAACGTTCTTTAAACTCACAGGGCTGCAGGGAATAAGAAATATTTCCTTCTGTTCTTGTAGAACTGGCTTGGTTGTTCTTGCAGCTCGTTCCTGATGCGTATTCTGCACTGCAAGAATGAAACTAAAAATAAGTTGAATTTTCTTAAAATGAGTGTATTTGTCCTTGATTTGAGCAGGCAAATAAGATAATTTGCCAATGGAATAAGATTTCTGCACTTAAAATAGGAACAACTCATCTCCATCATCTTATTTCAAGTGCATTATATTTAACTATCTTATTCTAGGGGTAAAATTACTCATTTCATTGGCAGATAAGATTATTTACCTGCTCAAATCAAGGACAAATACACTAAGTTGAAGAAAATCTGACTTATTTGTGGTTCGGTTTTTGCAGTGTGGGTAAAACCGTTGTCTTGCATGGAGTGTGAGAAATACGAAGCGTGTTTAATGCAGCGGGAGGGATCTGTGGCGACCTCCTGGAAGTTCTGCACTTTAGTGTAAGATGGCCTTCATGCAGCTGAGAGTGAAGAACAAATTTCCTAGAGAATGTGAGAATGTGGAGGCCTTCAGCAGTGAGTGTGGAGGCTGGTTGGTCCCGCCTGCCGTGGGAAAAACAAACATCTGGACCCTACGAGGCCCAGAATGTCAGGACAGCTGGAGCATATAACGCAGCTCCTAAACAAACTGAAATAAAGACGCAGAATCTGTCTGGATGTGAACCAACCTTTTCATTGATTAAAATTAACGTTTTGGGATTTTTTTTTATCCCTATAAGGGCTTTGAATCCTCAGACAGTGGATGTTTAGAGAGATTTATCCTATTAAAGAAACCCATCTGTGTTTAATCTGTCAATGCTAATAATCCCTGAACAACCTCAGCATCACCTGTGCAGGTGTGTCCAGGTGCAGCCGGTCCAAACTCACCTCATCAGAACACAGAGGGCAGCTAGCACCTTCTGTTTTTAGGTCTCCACATCTGTTCGCAGCGAGCCAGAAACAACGTCAGCTCCCACAATAAATCGCGTCACGAAGCTGCAGGTCTTTGTTCTGAGTCCGACTCCAACGGAACCGGGGAACCAGAACTTCCAGGTTTTCTCCCAGCTTCAGGACACTGGTGCAGAACCACGGCGGCGTTTCCAGCCATGCACACGATGAGAAGCCGGGATGCTGAGCGTGGGACTCTGATGGCTGCAGGAGTTTACATCCCAGGAAACCAGAACCTGCTCGTCCTGATCGGGCCTCCTTTGATCAGCTCTTCCTCGTACCTGCGCTGCAGTCCGTTGCTTTGCTTCACGGGAGCTGCTGCTTGTTTTTCATGTGAGTCTTTTTGATCAACCGGCCATGAAGCTGCTCTGAGTCCAGACCTGCAGCAGAAGCCGTCAAGCTGCCAGAAACGCAGCCAAAATCTGCAGAAACCGCGCCCAGCATCTCTGAGACTTTCACCACAACTCTGACTCTGACAGAAGACCAGGAGGCAACTTTCTGCTGCGTCAGCGTAATCATTCAAACGTCTAGCAGCAATAAATCAGCCTGATTCCTCCGCCGTACCTACAGGGTACCTAGGCGGTGCGGCGGAGGGCGTCCAGGTGATGCCTGTTCAAATTCTCAGCTATCCGGGTCACGGCAACAGCAAACCGCACTTTAGTTTCTCTGAAAACGTTTCAGCACCAAACCAGGATCCTGGATAGGTGCTGAAACGTTTTCAGACTGAAGCCTGTTTACCGTCCAACTTTTTCTAATTATCTGCCTAAATATGACACATTTTTCACAGTATGATTTCACACCTTTTCAAACCCTTTCACAATATTTCACAATATTTGCATCATTTGTTTTTAAAAAGTACCACAACAAAAAAGGACTGGCCAGATATTTTAATATCTCAACAATCTATAGCCTTAGGCCTCTAGGCATTTAAGTGTAATATTATTACTAATATTAAAAATATCCTTCTTGCACTGAATAGAAAACAACAGAACCCTCTTAAATGGGCCGCAGGTTCCCATCAGTACCATAACAGAACCCTGTAGAACCCTGTAGAACCCTGTAGAACCCTGTAGAACCCTGTAGGTGTGCAGCAGGTTTCCTGTCAGAGCCAATGAGCCGTTGGAAACGGCTTAAATCTGCGTGACACACGTTTCCCTCCTGTTTCAGAGGCCAGTAAGCTGCATTAGGGTTGCTGGTTCAAACTCCAACACCTTCTTAATTGGCAGTACGTAGCCCCTCCTCCTCCTTCTGAGCATGCTCAGTTCAGCTTGCTCCTCCCTGTTATCTGAGCATCCTTCCCTGCCTTCTTGGTTTGGGTCCAACGGACAGAGGATGCTCCTCAAGCCGTGAGCCATGCAACGGTTGTCGGTTCAAGTTCCAGCAGTGAAGCAGAGAAGTCCTGGTGAAGCTCCGGTCAGAATAAACCGACAGCACACAGACGGACTGCGGCATGGTGAGAAGTCAGACCTCCTCTTCCTCAGTCACTCATTTCTTTTCTCCTGGGCTCAAACGTGCAGGATGGAAAAGTTAAAGGGAGAAAATGGAGACTGATGGCAGTAATTCTGCAGAACAGCTGAATATTCTGAGTCAATGAGAGTCTGCAGGTCTGAAGCAGCAGAACCAGAACACCAAGCCTCACGCTGAAGAGTCTTCCTCTCTGCTGCCTGTTAGGCTTCATGCTTCATTCTCACCTAAACGTCCAGGAGAGGAAGCGAAACATCTTCAACTACGGAAAACAAGTCCAGTTGCTTTGTTTTTTACTTTTGTTTGGAATTTTATTTATTATTATTATTATTATTATTATTATTATTATTATTATTATTATTATTATTATTATTATTATTATTATTATTATTATTATTATTATGTGTGGTGACACATTGCAATGCTGGAGAGACATCAGCGATGACCTTAGAGGAGCAGCTGTTGTTAGCAAAGACTTCTGGGAAAACGTCGTCTGGACTGATGAACCCAGAGTGGAGAAGTTTGGACATAACGACCAGAACCAGTTAGGAACAAACCAACCATGCAGCTATCCAGCAGGTGGTGGAGGAATCATAAAGCGGGTTTACTGAGTCAGCCATGAACTCTGAACATAGCAACACTGGGTCGGTATGCTGAATCTTTCTAATCCTCCAGTATCAGAACCACATAAAAACCTCTTATGGTTTGATTCAGCAGCAGAACATCCTGCTGACGGCTGAGGTCCGTTTGATGCATTTCAGAAACAGAGGCGTCATTTAGATATTTAGCTGAGCTGAAAAGAGACGACCGAGGTAAAAGAACATGAAGGTCCAGTTTTAGTCCTGAGCCCGTTTTTCTGTCTGGGTCGTGGAAATGGAAGCGGCTTGTTTAGAGAGCTGAGCGCGGCTCCTGAGGTTCTGGTGGGTTCTGTGGTTTGAGTCCAGAAAGGCGCTGAAAGTGAAACGGCTGCTGGACTCTAACCTAAACACGAGCCGCTCACTCTGACACCCTTCCTCCGCCTGACGCCGGGCTCGCTGCCTCCTTTTCTAAACACGCACTAACAACACGTGGGCCGGACCGCCGTGTGTGGTCCCAGAACCAGAACCAGGACCAGGACCAGGACTCTGCTCCACACCGCCGTGTGTGGTCCCAGAACCAGAACCAGGACCAGGACCGGGGCTCTGCTCCACACCGCCGTCCTGCTCTCGCCTTTGGGCTCACATGCATGCAGTGAGCCGTGGAAGGAGCCGACGGACACGGACTGAGTCAGATTCTGTAAAAGGAGACTCAAATAATCTAAGTTCCTTCAGGGAACAGACCCTTCATGTTGATCTGGACTTTCCTCCTCAGCAGATTAAACTCTCTGCAGCTTCCTAAACCGGGCTTCAGTTTAGTTTCATGTCTGTTTGGAAGGAGAAGCATGAAAGGAGTTTCAGCAGTGATCCCAGGTCTTCTACCTGAAGGAGGAAGACTCAGAAACTCTGCTGGGAAACATAAAGTGTGACCTCAGCCTCCCTCAGCTGACCGGGACGTCTCCTCTGAGTGTTTTTGTTTTCAGTTCTTTCCAGATTCTGGCTTGTTCTGTTTGAGGAGTGAAAACAGGATGGAAGCTGAATTTATAACCCTGATGTGTGAACTCTGTGACCGGAGGAAGGCTCAGAAACATGAAACCGCCGTGAGGAGACCTGGGAGAGCGATCCTGACTGGATCCAGCAGGATGAGCTGCTCCATCATTACAGAGAGCCTTTCTAGGGTTCTCTGTAGCTATTTAAACCACATCACAGCCCATAAACCCAACAGAGAAAGCTAAAACTCACATTTAGCTTCATTAAAGTATTTTGATATATAAGAGGCTTTTCTTTTCTGTTAACATGTCGGCTCTTACTGGCAAAATGGCTGCCAGAAACAGAACCACGTAATTTTTTATCTGCTGGAGCTGATCTGCCACTGAACAGCGAAGGATCGTCTCAGTCTCCGTTAGACTGTGAGAGGGAAAGCTACAGAGGAGGTTCCGTCATGCTGTGGGCCTGTTTCTCTTCCAAAGGCCCTGAAAACATCACCTCACTTCTTCTTCTGGGGGGGTCACCAACCGGGGGCCCGCGGGAACCAAGTAGCCCCAGAGGACCTCATGTGGTTCCCACCAGCCTGAAAACCCACCAGGAAGCTGCATCTAAAACTTTATTCCGTTACTCTTCCTGTCTATTCACATTTGCATTTACATCGATTTTAAAATGATAATATTTATAACAAAGCGTGACAGATATGTTTCTTTTACATAAAGTTAAGGTGAACTCTGTTCTAGGGCCTTCACCGTCTCCACACCTAAATAATCCTGCAGGAAAGCTGGAGGCTGAGCTGCAGAGACGAGCAGAACCAGAACCGGACCATGTAGAGAGGTTCTGTTCATAACCTGGGAAATACTGAGGGCCTGTTAACAAAAGGAGATCTTTAAAGTAGTCACAGCAGGGTGACTATCACAGTGCTCTATGTGATGTCACTGGAAAATACATTTCTGCTGAATAAAATACACCAGATTTTTTTATCTAGAAATCTATTTGTTCAGCACATTCTAGATGTTTCCTTTCTTTCTAAAACCTGATTTGAATGACTGGGTCGTTAGCCGGTATCAGCAGAACCTGGACCGCCTCAGCTGTCGTGAGAAAAGATTTTCAGAGAGAGGTTTGGTCCAATATTTACAGATTAATCCCAGTGAAGCTCAACACAATAAAGGATAAAAATAGATCTGGTAGCCTTCAGCCTTCAATCCGCCTCCTTTGTCCTGTGATGAATTCTGGGAAACGGAGTCGTCTCAGTGGACAGTCGGACGTCAGGACGAGACGCCATAAATGTGTCAGCCGGCTGGAAAACTGCACGCGCTCAGTGTGTGTGAGTGACATCACACAGGGAGAAACACAGCTGGTTTTCACCGCCAACACAATGAAGTGCATCACTATTTTCTCTGCATGTTCTGAATCACACCAACAGGTTAAGGCCTGTTTTCTCAGCCAGGCTGGTCATAAAGTCATTTTTTTTTTTTAGCAGCACGTATTGATGCCGTAACGCTGCTGTTGCTGCAGGGACTGACGCATAAATCCTTCAGTCTGTAGCTGCTGATTTCACTCCTGTTAGGTCGTTAAATAGACAATTATACACAAGCGGATGAGCTCAGTTTTCCACATGTTCTTCCAGGGAGCCAATTGATCGTTACCTAAAACTTATGCATACAGGATCAACTAATCCAGAAACACACAGTTGGGTCAGAACCCTACATTGTTTGGTGCCATGCAGAAAGCTTAGGATCAGGGTTCCAACACGTTTTATGTCTCCAAACTCTAATTTCCCGTATTCTGGTCCGTTGACAGCTTTATTAGAAAGATTAACAACAGATGTGTGAACCGTCACCAGGCTCTAAACATGGAACCTGCCCAGACTAAACACGACGGACACATAGATATGACTTTTAGACAATACAATATGTAATACAATTTGGAAATATGGATATTTTTCTACACTTATCCAGATCTGAGAATTACCAGCATCAAACTCCAGGGCAGTATGAACCCTGTAGGATCCATGTTTCCCAGCTTATCCAGGACCACAGCAGCGTCAACAGAAATCTCAGCCATGTCCTCCCTAAGCTGTTCAGAACTGGTTCTGGGTCTAGTCCAAGGCCTCCTCCCTGTGACATCTGGACCTAAACCCTTAAAATGGCAAAACTGGTGCTTTGAACCCAACAAGCAATACAGGCAACAAAAGGAACCTATGCAGAGCAACTTGGGCTCATGGCAGACAAATTCCTGGACATTTAGCATCTGATCGAGATGCTCAGACACCAAGCCGTCCATAATTCTTCAAAATATCTGAAAATAACTTTCTTGGCTATAAAATATTGTTACTTTCTTATAGATTTGACTAGATAAGTAGTAAATGTCTGAAAAGGGCTAAACTGAGCTAAACTAGCTTAAAAGGGCAAGCTAAGCCAAACGATGCTAAAATAAGCTAAGTTAAAGCATCCTAAGCTAAGGCAAAAATAAACTAAGCTAAAACATGATGGAGCAAGGTGCAACTAGCCATGATAAGGTCAGGTAACCAAAGCTAAGGCAGAGGGGATTAATTATGCTATGCAAAGGCAAAATAATAAACTAAACTAAACTAGGACAGAAACTGAGAAGCTATTTAGCTAAGGCAAGCTAAGCTAAATAAAGCTAACACAAAGAACCCACTAAGCTATTCTTTGATTTTATTATTTATCTGCTTATGTTTAGAAACAAGTGACACTTTTATCCTAATATCACAAACATTGTCAAACTATAAAATAGAGAAAACCATCTTTCATCTTTCAAAAATCTACAGTATACGATATTTTTGGTCAACACGTCTTTAGAAATCACTTTGTAGGAGATGTGATCCTTTTTCTGTCTATCAAACGGTGCTGTCTGGTGTTTCTCACAAATTCTTTTAAAGAAATGGGAAAAATTGTGTCATAGTAGCGCACTTCTGCTAACATACAGCCATGGATCTCTGTGAAGTTGTCTGTTACATGTCTACACGACACGCCACCATTTTAGACTCAATGGTTAAGCTAACGGCTTCATAATACCGAATACAAATTCACATATAAGGGTCAAACTAAAACTAAATAAACATATAAGCAGTTTTACATTTTAGGAACCTCCTGACCTCGACACGGGTCAGTCTCTCACATACGAGTTTAAAACAAACCTTCTTCTGTCTCTGAACAAGCTGCTGCAGTTGGCGTGTAGCGACCACACATGTTTGCTGCATGATTCTGTGCATACATGCTACTCTGTGTTGTGCATGTTGTTTTTTTGTTGTTTACTGAGCTGCTCTGGGGCCAAACACACTGTGGTATACAACTGTCGCCGGACTCGCTCACAGTAACACACTGTGCGTCACAGCAGAGCCTGTGTCTAACCTCAGAGGATGCTAAATTGTTGCACTAATTATTATAAACGCCAAACAGTGGTAACCCAGGAAACTATCCTCCCACATCCCATAATTACAGGCTAAATATTAAAAGAGCTTCCAAATAGTTGAGATGGTTGGGGTGTGTTCGGGTTCTGCTTGGCTCCTTGAGTCTGGGTCAGACTGCTCGGAGAAACCTAAAATGCTGAAGATGAATCCAAAACATTTAGTGCAACGTTTAAAGCCAGCTTCAGTGTTTCTGAGACAAAAACACAAGTTTACAAAATGCACAAAGCTAACGCTGAGGACCAGAAGACACACCTGGTGTAGATGGGATTTGAACACGCAACCTGTGAATCACATCTTCAGCTTTCCAACGCACGGAGGAGCCGGGAAGGAGGAGGAGCTTTGACTGGTGAAGTTTGGGGTCTGAAATTCTGAGACCAGGTTTACACTGGAGGCGGCTGGTTTGCCTCACCTCTGTGTAAATGAAGCTGACATTTTCAGCAAGTAGTGCTGAACCCTAGCAAGGAAAAAACAAGGTGACACGGCTGAGAAGCTGTAGGCTTTCTACTTTTTAAACGTTCTCATCAATGGCCTGTATAACCCAAAGTTAAACTTTGGGGGACCTCCAGAGTCTGGAGTAGGTGAAGCTCCAGGTGGTTCTGGCCAGGAGCCCCAGTAGACCAGCGGATCCTCAGACTCATCACTGCCCTGGATCAGACCAATCACTGCAGTGTCATCTGCAAACTATGAGGCGCCGTCATTTGTGCACAGAGACAAGAGAAGTGGAGGGAGAACACACACCTGGAGGACGCCGGTGATCAGGCCTGCAGGTAATAATAATAATAATAATAATAATAATAATAATAATAATAATAATAATAATAATAATAATGCATTCCAGGGGTCCGTTCTTCGTACGTCGCTAACTCAGTTAGCAGGATTTCATTGTTGACGATTTGGCATGATCTTGGATCGTTTGGTTCTTCGAAACTCATCTTGGACTTGTTGTCATAGCAACATGTGCGCCAGCTTAAACCTGCTCCAGAGCAGGCTTATTTCATGTAAACAGGATTAGATCACAGCTGTATAAGCGGAGGAGATAGAGAAGTCTGTCGTAGCCATGTCCATTTTTATGGCTGCAACCTGTTGCGGAAGGTGCAAGAATAATTTGCAGAGTTTTTCTAATTAATCGCGTATTGCGCAATAGACAGGATCCTTTAGCGCAGCGCGACAGTCATAATACAGACAGTGTAATTGTAGAGAGATTTTTCTTGGTGGCTGTTATAAACAGACAAACATCATTTAACAGTGGCTTTTAAAGAGGAAAAAGTGGTGTTAGAGCCATAAATCTAAAATATTTAAGTTATTTGTATGATAGTTCGGTTTTTATTTTTATCATATTCAGTAAGAAGATTTGTTCAGGCCATTTTATTGTGAAGTTTAGTTTTACTGTGAAAGGCTTGCTTCCTGTCGAGCTGTATATTGTATTAGAAAAAACTATGGATGGATTATCTAGACACGGAGCAATACAGTTTTACCGTGTAAACTGTGGATAAAATTGGAAAAGGAAGAACTTCATTTTTTTAAAGATAAAGAATTTTTTTGTTAAAACTCCCAGTTTGCACGCGTCCTTTACTTTCCGTCTCTAAGGAATGACACTGAAATTTGGATCTCTTGACATAACAAGTGCCTTTTTAAAATAAAGTATAATAATTAAAGGCTACCATTTTGTAGAATATTCTTGTATTTCACTTTTACTTGTCCCCATGTTCTAGTGTGTCCCGTGGAGGCTCTGATATAAAAGAACAAAGTAAATAAGAAATTATTAAAATGCAAAAATTCATACTGTAGAAAGTGATAGAAACATCTACCATGGACAGTATTTACACATTAATTTGTCTGCTGCTTTTTGCCAGCCCTCTCTCCTGGCTTTAACAGACTTTGAGGTGTTTTAATTAATGACTCAAATTCATCATAACCTTCCATTAAAGCTCTTGTTCTGCTTGGGAGAAAAACTGTGGGCGTTCTTTGGTCATGCTGACCAGCCAATAGCAGCGCTGCTGATCATTGTTTCTACTATCGATACATTTCCCCTTTTAAACAAACGCATGAACGCGCAGTTGTCTCAGATAACTCAATCCAGCCATACTAATCCTAAACAACAGGTGTGTTGGAAGAACCCAATTAGCCGGATCATGATTAGCCGGATGAAATCATCTTGGATGTGTCATTTGATCTTGGATGTTTTAAGCAACGTACGAAGAACGGACTCCATGGTATACCTGGAACAGGACGGTGTCTTCCTTCTTAAAGCACCGGAAGTCAAACAAATGTTATTTTCAGCCTACTAACAAAATCTTTAATAACCATAACAGAGATTTTGGAGAAAGTGCAAAACGTTCCTAAAAAGGAAAATGTCTGATTCTGGAGAACTGCAGTTTTCTGTTCTAGTAAAGATTTGCACATGAAGCTTTAGGGCTATAAGAGCGTTTGTTGGACCTGACCCGCACCAGATGCCGATGATTTCCATGTTTCTAACGTCTGACTGTAATTGAGTTTATGGCCATAACCTCTGGGTGTCTGCTCAGATAAACCAAACAACCAGGACAGAGCTCTGTTTGAGCAGCTTATGTGAGGAGAAGCTCCTTCCTGTTTGTCATCATAAAAATACCTCCTCACGTTCTTCATCCCTCTTAAATCCTCAGCTTGGTTTGAAAGTCCTGCACAACTGGCCAAAGGTGCTCTAATTTATTCTGGGAACTGTTGCTTCCAGTGAAGTCAGCCCTGAGAGATGAGGGCGGTGATAAGAAGCCCACAGATGATAAAGATTTGGCCTTTTTAGGAGAACACAGTGAAGAGAGAGCCAGTCGCCTGACGGGCTCGTAATCATTAGCTTTTTCACTTTGCGTTTGTTTTTAGACTCTTTAACGACGTAAAGGAGAGAAAGAGGCTGAGAGCGTCCAGCAGGAACAGTGAAGGCTCGTTAGCGTCCCGTTAGTGGAACCAGGCAGCAGTGGGACACAAACACACTCAACATGTTTGGAATGTGTCACATTTCTAATGAGCAGATGTGGAAAGCTGTTCTGTCCTACATTTACATGGAGCCTGAACACACCGACATCCCCTGACACGGTGCGTTCGCTGACATCAGGTTCACAGAGTTCTCTTACTTTATCGACAGCTCTCGTCTGAATTACTTTTCTTTGGACATTAGTCTCATGAATCTGGCTCCTTACCATAATATCTTTATTTATAAAGCGCTTAAAAACAGCCAATAGCTGGAACAAAGTGCTCCACATTGCTACAAGCTAAAACATCCATTAAAGAAAGAGAATGCATGAAAATGCTTAATAGAAACAATAAAAAAGAAACAATAAAAAGCTCCAAGCCAAGCCCCTGATTTCCTGCACCGGTGTTCCTCTGACAGCCCCCCCCCCCCCCCCCCATCACCTCTTTCTGCTCCTTTACGCACGGCAGCTTCACAGTCACAAAGTGTTTCTTGCTGCGTTGCCAAGTTTTCCATCAAATTCTTGTTTTATGGATTTCGTCGTCTGTTCAGACTCCTCATCGGCTCTATGCGCTCTAGATCTGTCTGCACCAGTTTCTCTGCTTTGGTTATTAATAAACCTTTCAAAGCACAACACCATGTGTGATTACCAGCTTCTCTGTCTGAGCATTACAAGCAGCGCCTTATTCCCTTAGTTTGTTGGTCTCTGAACATTTTCCCTTCTGTGGGTAATCCACACGCTAAATGAGGCGCTGAAACTCCTCAGATGAACCCGGCTGTCAAGCTTTAAATCATCTGTTAAGGTGCTTTGTCTCTCACATGTCACAAACCGTTTCCTTAGTTGGATGGAAAATCCCAAAGACAAGACGGTGTGACAGGCAGAATATTCCCAAAAAGCTTTAAGGTGGAAACTTTTTACTACACGATCAGATGGAGAATGATTTCAGGCTCTTAGAACGCCACCTGGTTTTTAAGCTTCACTTAGAAACTACATTTCTAACTTTATTCAGTAATGAGCTGGAGGGAAAACAAGCCAACCTACTTTATTAAAGACACACATGGTCCATATTAAATCCCATACAAAGGAAATAAATAAGAAAGGAATGAATCAATACAGTAAAAATACTGATAAAATCTATTCAAATATTCACAAATGTACAAAAACACTAAAATGTCAATGGTTCTGCATCCTGGACTTAAATCTGACTGAACAAGTATAATAATAATACATTTATATCTACAGATGAACTGCAGAAGTTTTTGTGTTAAACTAACCAATTAATCTGATGCACATTGATCAATATTAAACTCTTCCGTTGGGTATATTTCATAATTTCTTCTGGGAATCCATTTCAGTATAAATAATCTTTCTGCTTTGCATCAAACGGTTAAAAGTGTTATCTCTGGACATGCAGCTAAAATCAGGCCTAAGCTTTTAACCTCAGTTTTATTTCTTAAACAGCTGCTTGGAGGGTTTTAGGCCTGAAACGTCGTCAGTGTTGCTGATGAGTTTGTTTCAGTAAATCATAAAGATATTTTTATTATTTTGTCCTAAACGAGTCACAGCTTCACTGAAGGAAAGTCTTGTTTTGTCTCCGTCCTCTTCGCTCTCAGATCCGCTGACATTCCTGTTTTTTTTTCCCTGTGTGGGAACTTTGTGTTTAGAAGAAATGTTTGAAAGATGAGCCTGAGAAGCCAAACAGGATGAAGGTCAGATGACCCCCCCCCCCCCCCCCCCCCCCCCGTTAAAAGTGAAAGCTGCTGGACACAGACAGCGATGAAAGAAAGACCCAGACACAGAATGTGACCCAAAGAGGGAAGGATAATATTCACCTGGGATAAAAAAAAAAAATTAAAAAAAACTCAGGCAGCAGAGACTGCGCCCCCTATAGGCACGCATGCGCACTGCACTCAATGCTGTTGATTTGTTTCACAGATAAAATCTGAAATTACCAAAATGTTCAGGAGAAAAGTTACGTGAAGATTAACCGGAAGTTCCATCATCATCATCATCATCATCAAGAACAAACTTTTTTAATATTTTACTTTTACATTTAATGAATATAAAGCGGCATTAATTTTCTCCTTTCCGTTGCAGTTGGCTTAATTTTCTCAGTTTGAGCAGAACCATCAGAACAAAGACCCAGAGCCGGTCCGGTTCGGATGTGACCCTACCTCGGAGCCGGAGCGGACCGGAGACATGAACCTCCCTGCGGCTTTGACCTCCCGGTGTTCCTGCGGATCCACAGGTCGCCCCAGACGCATCCGCGTAAAACGCAATCCTGCCGTATTCCCAGAGCCGTCAGAACCGCAGATCCGCCCAGCAAACTGGACCAGTCCTCACGCAGAAGAGTCAGAATCCATCCGAAACCAGCGATCCGGATCCAGGCTCCAGAAGACCCGAACAGAAGGTCGGTGTCCCGGCTAGAAAGGCGGCTTGGAGATGAGCTCCGAGCGGCGAGGAGAGGCGGCTGGACCCGCGAGGAGCTGCAGGGGTGGAGGAGAGGAGGAGAGAGGAGGAGAGGGAGGAGAGAGGAGGAGAGAGGAGGAGAGGGAGGAGAGGGAGGAGAGGAGGAGAGGGAGGAGAGGGAGGAGAGAGGAGGGAGGAGAGAGGAGGAGAGGGAGGGGGAGGTCCATAACCCGGCAGAAAGAACCCACAGAGTTCTGACTAACGTCCTGGGAGTCCGAAATGTTCAGATCTTACAGCTTCAGACCAAGAAAAGCTGGAGTGTTCAGACACGGAGCTGCTGGCTGGACAGATGCCAAAAGTCCAAAGATCCATGAATGGATGAGAGGAAAACTCTGAGATCATCTGATCTGTCTGCTTCAGGTTTTAGGTTTTTCCTCTGAGTCAGCGGCTGCAGGACGCATCCCACCGCAGCCAATCAACAGCAGAGGGAGTCATCATGGCAACCAGGTGTGCGTCTGAGCGCAGGTATGTCAGAGGAGCTCCTTGGCTGATGAGCTAGAGACGAGAGGGACGCAGCCTCCAGATGGTTGACAGGAAAATCTACATCAGCAAGCAAAAAATAAAAAATAAAATAAATGAAACAGTTTTGGAACCATTCACTGATCTGAAGTTAGACCTGAGGTCACGGGTACCGTAGGGACATCCAAGATGGAGGTCCCAGTGACGCTGAGGCTCCTCTGAGGAGATAACAAGGTGCCTCCAGGTCAGCAGGGAGTTCAGCAGCTCCGTCCTTGTTCTTCATCCAGGATCTCAGCCATCATCCACAGATCAGAACCAAGCTGAGGGTTGAAGGATGGAGCACTAAGTCCAAAGCTTCACCTTCCAGCTGTTTAGCTCCTTCTCCATCACAGCAGACCAGAACAATGCCTCCATCACTTCTAATGAGGCGTCCATCCATCCGTCCGTCTGTCTCCTGCCCCGTCCTCAGAACCCAGGCATCATGGACCCTGAGCTCTGGAGGAACTGGAGGTTCTAGATGTTTCACAACATTACCTGCTGCACCAGCAGCTCCAACGCTTCTCTTTGTTAAGCTCCAAGTTTCCAGACTGCAGGCAGTTCTAGCCTGCATGCAGAGGTTGTCCTCAAGGTCTTCTGGAAGGTCCACAAACTGAGCAGGAGCCTCATATCTGACCGCATCAACATGGGATCTAGATGTTCTCCCTTTGAACGCATGTGGAAGCGTCAGCGTTAGGCTTCAGCTGCAGGAACGTTTCCGGCTGCGGGAACGTTTCCGGCTGCAGGAACGTTTCCGGCTGCAGGAACGTTTCCGGCTGCAGGAACGTAGCGGGAAGGTTTTATTTAACGCTCTCCTGTCACGGTTAGTGTGGGGCTGCAGGGGGACCGCCGCTGCTCCAGCCAGAGGAGGATTTCTCTCTGGAATCAGGCCAGGAGGCTCCAAACAGCCACATTCTTCAGCACATCTGTTTCTGCAGCTCCTTCTCACATTTATCCTGCAGCAGCTCAACCTGAAGGCAAACACACAAACAGAGCCAGCGCGGGTCAACAGAGCCGGCTGGCACCATCCGCCGTGTTGTTCCAAACTCAGACATTCCACAACTCACTTTCCTCCCAACAATTACCCCCCCCCCCCCCCCCCCCCAGACTGTGTTTGTGCTGCCTCCTCAGCGGAGGTCAGAGGGTCATCATGGAAACAAAAGGAAAACTCTGGCAGCTTTAGACATTCTGGCTACAAACAGCCTGGAGTCTCTGGAACGTCTTCCTAAACAACACTTCCACTAAAGCTCCGGATGCATTTTAACTGCAGCGGGAGAGAAGTTTCTCCACATTCTGACCCAGGCAGAGGGTTCTGCTCCTCAGGCCCAAAACAAACGAGAACATCCTGAGATCCAAGCCCAGCGGATCCAGGTGCATCAGACGCTGAGGGACTTCATGTCTCTGCAGAGAGTTATGGTCCATCAGAGTCTCCACCCGGCATGACACGCCTGGGAAACCTGCAAAGGGAGACATCCTGGTCCACTGGACCATCTAAGCCAGCTCCTGTGGAAACAGTGGTTCTGAGCTCCTCCTGGCTTCAGGACTACAGCCTGAAGCCAGGAGGAGCTTCCTTCAGTCCCAGCACAGCCGGACCCAGACGCACCGCATGTTGTGCTTCCCTGAAGAACGAATCCGGTGTAGCAGCCAAAGTGGACTTTTAGTTTAAATAAATAGAAATCGCTTAAAAATGCTTAAAAAGATAGATAATTTAATTTGAATTTCTAATTTCATGGATAGATATATTTCATGATTAAAATGATAAATATTACATCTACAAAGTTAAAAGAATAAGAATTCATGTTTGTAAGGTTACTTGGATTTTGGATTAAAACTGTGTACTGTCGCTTTAAGGACTGACTAGCCGGCTTCCATAGCTCTCGCGCTTTTATTGGCAGATCACAAGGAACCGTGGAAGCGAACAGTCTTCTTACCTGTTGCTCTTTAACTTTACGACAGACTTTAAACCCTTTTTATTTTGATTATAGGATATTTTTGTTAGTTCATGTACATTTTGTAAGCTTAAGTTAAGTAACTTTGGTTCGGAGAATATCGGCGTAAAAAAATAGCACTTTCCTCGTGGTCTCACCGAGATCAAACCTCTACACCCGGTTCTGGTTAAGTCCAGGACGTCCTCCAGGGTTGGTGCTGCTCTGCCTTCAGGGAGAACCATGTTAAACGGGCCGGTAGTGGAGCAGGAGCTAGGGGGTTTGGGTTGCCGGGTTAAAACCCTGATTGTCTGGCCGGTCCGCCTCTGTCAGTCCGCCCCGGGGCAGCTGTGGCTACAACGCAGCTCGCCACCGTCAGGGTGTGAATGGCTGAGAGTGGCCTGCAGCTGGAACAAGCCTTTGACCTGATGAGTGGAGCAGAAGGCTTTAGTTTTGTCTGTTTAATGCAGCATCAACTGATTTTCACTGCTGGATCTCCTCCTCAGTCAGATTCATCCTTCCAACAGCTGGAGCCGATGAATCCCAGAGCCCGAGGATTAATCTAATGATCTGAGTTATTCTGGGAGGTTTTATCAGCTTCGTGCAGCTGTGAAACTTTTATCTCTTCCAGACCCGATGTCCTCAGCTGGATCAGAACCTCCCTGGAGCAGAACCTGCAGAATAGCAGGTTTTTCTGTCTCCGCCGCTTCCTGCGTCCCCGATGAGCATGAAGTCAGCGCCGCTCCCGTTGATATTCCATCTCCAGTAGGCGACCACATTTCCACTGCTAATGACACGGCAGCAGCCATGTTGGCTCCGTGAGCCGTCTTATTACAGGATATGTGAGAAACCGGCGGCGGCTGGGCAGACCTGAGGGTCTCGCCGTTCACGTGTTTGGGTTGGTGTGGGAAGACGACGGTGTCTTCTTTACAGGAGGAACCATCATGGAAAAGGCTGCAGATACCAACCTTTAGAACTTCCACTGACTGCACACAAATCTGGGACAGAAGAGCATTAAAGTTCCTCCTGAATTAAGATTCAGGAGGAACTAAAGATAATTTGCAATCAAAAGCAGTGATACAGGTAAAATTTCAGCTCAACTAAATAAAAACAAAAACCAAACAGTTCAAAACAGGCAATTTGTGCTTCAATGGCCTAAAACAGATAATTAATTTAGTTACATTTTATTTCTATAGCTCCAATCCACATCACATCATCTCAGGTCTCTTTCCAAAATCAGCCTCCATCAGATCCTCCAGGTTGGTGAGAAAGTTTCCTCTCTAAGGAAACCCAGCAGGTTGCATCAAGTCTCTCCAAGCAGCATTCACTCCTCCTGAAAGAGCGTAGAGCCACAGTGGACAGTCGTCTGCATTGTTGATGGCTTTGCAGCAATCCCTCATACTGAGCATGCATGAAGCGACAGTGGAGAGGAAAACTCCCCTTTAACAGGGAGGAGAACCTCCAGCAGAACCAGAACCAGGCTCAGTGTGAACGCTCATCTGCCTCCACCCACTGGGGCTTAGAGAAGACAGAGCAGAGACACAGAAAGCACAGAAGCTCACATTGACCCAGGAGTACTTTCTATGTTAGAGAAGACAGAGCAGAGACACAGAAAGCACAGAAGCTCACATTGACCCAGGAGTACTTTCTATGTTCTATGAGAAGACAGAGCAGAGACACAGAAAGCTCAGAAGCTCACATTGACCCAGGAGTACTTTCTATGTTAGAGAAGACAGGGCAGAGACACAGAAAGCACAGAAGCTCACATTGACCCAGGAGTACTTTCTATGGTAGATGGTAATAGAGGATGATCTGCCTCCCCTGATGATGTCATAGCTAACAGAACACCTTCTATGAAGAGAGAAATTACTCAGAACAAAAAGTTAAAAGCTGAAATAACAACAAACAATGCAGATTGGAGAGCAGTAGGAGAACTCAGCAGAGTGAGAGAAATAGACCCTGATGTCCTCCAGCAGCCTAAGCCTATAGCAGCATAACTATAGAGGTGGAACCAACTCCCAAAACTGGAAGTCGGTTCCACATCTATGGGAGAAATGAGGAATTTAAATATATCTAGATTTTTATGATAACACATTTATACAAGAATTCTCTGGAGAATCCCAGATATTATGGATCAGTTCTGGCTGTTTTCTGCCCATTTGGCTCCAGCTAGTTGTGTCTCATATAAAATCAGAAATCTTTTGTCACGGTTCCGTTTTCAACGAGCAATGAGAAATACTTTTGATGCAGAGAGGCTGAGTCTGGCCTCCTGTGGGGAACCGCTCGGTTCCAGGATGTCTTTCCAGCTCATCAGTCCGTTTCCCGCTCTGTCTGTACCAACGGTCATATACTCCACCCCATAACCCAGAGGAAGCAGCGTTTACCGCTGAGAACCATGATCTCCAGCTCCAAAAAAAAGCCAGCCAGGTGCTGCAGGTACCTACAGAAACCCCCACAAAGTGACACGGCTGTCAGTCCGTAGTCCAGAGAAACAACATGCTCTCTGGTTCCCACACCTAAAACTCAGACCTCCAGTCCGCCACTCCCTGGGTCTCGGTTTTCCATCTGACATTGAACCAGAAAGCTCCAGAACCTTCAGCTCTACAGGATCATCTCAGCCCGTCTGGTCCTCTCTGGCCGGAGCGTTTAACTTGGATCATCTCTGCCTTTTTGAGATCCTCAAAGTTCTCCAGAGACTCCACTTCGTTTTTCCCTTGGTCACCACAGATGTCCACCACCGGTCCTTCAGGGTGGACACGTGGTTCTGGACAGATTGGTGGTCCATATTTTAACATGAATGTTTCTAAACCACAGGGAGAACACCTAAAAAAGGGATAAATAACCCCCAGGAACCTTCCTCTTCCTCATCTTCATCAACATGTTCTTCATTATAACCATTTTCCCTCAGCCTGGATCAGGCTCTTCTAATCAGACCACCATTGTGCTGCCGTCAACACGGCGCCACCTACAGCTTATCTTGATGGTCACCGCATCTTTTTCTTAAAATAATGACGGTTAAATTGTTTTGTATTGCTCATTTCTGAAGGAATTAAGATCAAACTTGTGATAGAAGTGGAACGCGGCTCCGGTCTCAGGAAACCGGAGCCACGGTTCTGCTCGGACCGGATCAGTCTTGGTGTTCCTGTGTTTTTAGTTGTAGCTCAGATGCAACAGAGCAGCAGCTGATCCGTCCAGGTGTCAGCTCACCTGTCCCCTCCCCCCCCGATGTCAGATGTTTGCAGCCTACAGCAGCCGAGCGGCTCGCGTTGACGCAGCGCTCGGCTGCAAAGCTGCAGATTTTCTTCATTAAATCCAAATTCTGCTGCGATCGTTTTATGGTCTTTAATTAGCGAAGCCGAGCCGAGCTCTCAGGCCCTGCTGCTTATTACAGACTCACGCTAGGAGAGAGCGTGCTCCAGTCTGGCCTAATCCCTCCACATCTCTGCCAATAAGCACTTACAGCTGTGGTATGTGGTGTGTGTGTGTGTGTGTGTGTGTGTGTGTGTGTGTGTGTGTGTGTGTGTGTGTGTGTGTGTGTGTGTGTGTGTGTGTGTGTGTGTTTCCCTCTGGACCTCCAGGATCAGGACACTGACTCGGACCTTTGGGATCACACACAGACAGACCCAGCTCCAGGGTTCTGGTGGGACTCTGGTTGGTGGAGAGCGTCCTCACGGAGGCTCGGGGTCTGAGCGGTTGTGTGTTTGTGACCCAAATGTTGGTTCTGCTGTGGTTTCTGGAGCCGGACCAGGCGAGCGAGCCTCAGAACCACAAACATCACGTCGGCCAAGAGCGAGAGAAGGAGATACTTGTGAACGGTCCCTGACAGAGAGGAATTTCAGCTCTCTGAGGGAAACATGGAGGAGAACAAAGAGGACAATGGGAGAAAGGCTGCAATAAATTAGAGAAAATGTAAAAAAAAAAATGAAGTAAAAGCAAGGCTACAACAGAGAAAGATATAAAACAAGTTAACAAAATAACCCAAAATATGACAAATATGGCGCAGACGGTGAAAGAAGAGTCCACTCTCAGATCTTCTACAATCAGGTCACATTCTTCATCGACTTTATGAGACCAGAACCAAGAAGGGCTTCACTGAGGAGTGGACATTTTGTTTTTTACAGATAATCTGAAAAGTGTCTCTGTTGTGACGGTTTAGCAAGATTTTTCTAGGTTTGTATATATATATATATCCAGTCACACCAGGACCATACACTTCAAGATGTAGACCCTTAAGTACAATGAACGACGTTTTTGTATTTCACACATAAGACCATTGACAGAAATGTATGTTCCACATTTTTTTTGTATTTTTTAAATGTCCATCCAAAAATAAACATAAATCCCTTCCCCACAAAAAAAGTGTCTTGTTTCCTTCCAGGTAGGCAGACTGCACCACAAACTGCCCCACAGCAAGAGCTGAGAATAAACAGAAAATACATAAGAACCCAAAAACTATTTAATAATCATAATCACAACAGCACAAACAAAATGTAAAAAATAAAATAAAATAAAATAGACTTACAGATGAGGAGATGGGAATCTGGCACCGAGCAGAAGCAGGAACAGGTTTTCTTTGGTAGCTTTCACTGGACAAATATATTTACATTTATTTGATTGTTTGTAAAGGAGCACCAATGATTAGTTTTGCTGAATTTTAACTTTTTCAATAATTCTAAAAGGTACGAGATTTTTTTGCATCTGTGACGTCACCAGCTTCCGGGACGTTTGAGGTGAGACGTCGGCAGGGCAGAAGCACAGAAGTGGGAATATTATTATATTATTTATCGTTTGGCTTTTATTTCAGGGACCCGCGAGTGGAAAAAACACCCAGCAAAGAGAGATGGGAGTGAGAGTCCTAGGGTTAGACAGCCTCTGGTGAATTATTTTTAAAGTCTCTGTCTGACACGTCAGATTTCAGGTTGTCTCTTGTCTGCTGGGAGACATTTTTAAAACTGGAGTCGGGAGCCAGATTGAACGGCGGACAAACCAGGTGAGTGCACGTGGTTAGGGGCGTGGCCAGGGCGTGGCCAAGGCTGTCAGAGGACAGGAGGAGAGAGGGAGAGGGAGGAAAACGGTGCAGTCAGCTCTGCAACGAGCAGGTTGTCACAATGTGGGTCAGAACTCTGTAGAACCTCATCAGACAGCTGGTCTCCTGCCTCTGTTCTTCTCTCTAAAACATCTCCAGCTCCACCAGACTGGATGGAGAACATATGAGAACATCAGTTATAAAGTCTAGCCACAGATTTTCAGTTAGGTTCAGGTCTGGACTTTGACTAGGCCGTTCTAACCCATGAGTCTGCTCTGATCTGAACCATGATCTGGTGTATGGTGGTAGTTCTGCTGCATGTTTTCAGGGACTCCTGCGAGGTTTGAGGCCATCTGTAAACAGGAGATCTTCTGATTTCTTCTCATTCTCCAGAAGAAGGAAAAGGTCCCGGTGGGATTAGAACCAAACGGGTTCAGCAGAACCGTGAACCAGGAGCAGGAGGACAGAACCAAACCCAGTCAGTGTGATGCAGCTTTCATCTTCAGAAGATGTTTTTATTCAGCATTTTTTAAATAATCACCTAATAAATAAAGTCTTCAGTGCGAACATCAGCTGAACGAGCCATGGACAGAACCGGCCGTCCTCTGGGTCTGCCCTGGACTCAGAACATCTGGATCGCCTTAGATCTCCTCCTGTAACTCTGCTGCATCACTTTGCTTTCTCTTCTTCTGCCCCTGTTGCCCCAGAGGCCGTCCACCCCTCAGTGGCCCTCCGCTGCGACATGTCGACGACCAGGAAGACGACAGGAAGTGACCTCGCCATGCCTCGGCTTCAGTGCAGAGTCGCCTGCAGCAGCACTGATGGTTTCCACAGAAGGAAACTTCATCAGGAACATTTAAGGAGACAGAAAGAAGGTGATGAAAGCTGAGGATGGACCAGGCCCACAACTGCTTTGGTTCACGATGAAAAACCCTCAAACATCAGGAACGTCTGGGGATGCAGGAACATCTGGGGATGCAGGACCGTCTGGGGATGCAGGAACGTCTGGGGATGCAGGAACATCTGGTGATGCAGGAACATCTGGGGATGCAGGAACGTCTGGGGATGTAGGAACGTCTGGGGATGCAGGAACATCTGGGGATGCAGGAACGTCTGGGGATGCAGGAACGTCGGGGATGCAGGAATATTAAACAAACTGCCACTCCTAATATTTAGATTAATTTTACTAAAGCTGCTGTTGCTCCAGCAGCTCTAAAACTCAGCAGGAATCTTACCTTTGTTTCACTGATACTCAAATATGTGCACATGATTTATCATTTCTACCTTTTCTGTGACCAATTTTTGCAAAAATTTTAAAGATTGTCAGATTTTTTTAAACCCGGTACATCAGTAGTGAAAGGCACGAATAAGCTGGTTTCTTTTTTATTCTACAAACAAACCCAAATTCAGACAAATTACTGGGTTTATCGGCCAAAAGTCCGCGTAGAGGACAACCTTCACCACCCAGGGAGATTTTTCCCATCAGTCCAGCGAAATAAAACTAGTTTAGAGCCTCGAATGTGATGTGAGCTTTTATCTCTTTAAAAAGATAACTTGTCATTTCTGATAAATACCTACTATGAGAAATGTATTGCCATTTTCTTTAAGCAAAAGCACCGTTTTCATCTGTTTAGTTTTTATAATAAGACAATGAAATGAAAGCATGTTCTTCTCTAGGATGTTAATGTTTGTTGAAAATTATGTAAAAAAAGAGAGAAAATAGAACTAGAAATATATAAATGAGACTCTTTGTGTCATTCAAAGCAATTTATTCCATTAAAAGACTGAAAACTGCTAAAAATCTGCATTTGCTATTATATCTATATTTAAAAACGTTAGTTGTTGGGGGTTTTTTGTTTTGTTTTTTTAGCAAAAGTTATTAAGGTCCATTGCTGAAGGTCCAAAGAGCCGTCAGTGGCCCGGGAGCCGCAGGTTGCAGAACCCTGTGTAGTTCACACTCTGACCACTAGATGGCGGATAAGTCTGGAAATAAGAAATCTAAGCATGGATTAGTTTTAACAAAAGGACGCATTCAGACTGGAACCGTTTTGATTCACCTTCACAGCCATTGTCCAGAACGGATTAAAAACCCACGGGTGTGCAGTGTGTATAGCGCCCCCTACAGGCCAAGCTACACAGACTCCGGCGCAGGCAGCAGCCTGATGTGTTGTGAAGCTTGCAGCAGCCAATGAGCTGAAGCTCAGGGGAGATTTGGTGATGATGCAAGACGACAGGAATGCAAAACACACAGATTAACCAATAAGAGGACGGCTGCACAGGTAATACCTGACCCTCAGGGACGGCTGCAGCGTGACGTCATCAGGGAAGATGGCGATAAAGTCAAGACTTAATAATCATCCAAACCTACATATGAACATGTTCTTTGAAATGTGATTTATCCGGGATGGGGAGAGGATAATCTCCCTGCAGACAGACGGATGACGGATCTGTGGGCTTTGAGCGGCGTGTTGACAGTGAGAGGCGACGTTCCTTCCAGACATGTCAGCACGCTCTCTGCTTCCTGGCAGTGCAGCCCGTCGTGCTTGTGCTGCAGGAGGACCTGCATCAGGTTCTGCTGGCCGGACGTCCTGCTGCGCCGACACGGGAACCTGCTGAGGACCAGAGAACGACTCCATTTTTGGTCCCTCCTCTGGGTCGGGTTCAGCACCAGAGTGATTGGGTTTGGGTCAACACAATAAATCAGAGCCTGAAGGAAGGAATGTCTCATGATGGCCGTCTTTTTACAGTTTTCTGGAAGTTTGTTCCAGATAAGCGGAGCATAGGAACTAAATGCTGCTTCTCCATGTCTGGTTCTGGTTTTGGTTCTGGTTCTGCAGAGCAGGCTGGAGCCAGAAGACCTGAGTGGTCTGGAGGGTTGATGCCCTGATAACAAGTCTGTGATGGATTTAGGTGCTAATTCAGGGATTTATATGTGGCACCTGAGTGGTGATTTTAAAAAAATAGGAACTGCAGTGACTGTGGGCAGGGCTTTAACGAAACGAGCCGTAAGAGTTAACAATTTATTTTAAAAGAAAAATGAATCAATAAAAACATGTAAGGCGGTGAGGAGCGGCAGAGTCAGTACAAAAGTCTGGTAAGGACAAATAGTCTCTTAACTAGCCCAAGGTGGGGGGTGGTCCTCCCCGTCGCTCAGTCCTCTCTGATCGATCCTCCACGACCACGGGCGAACCTCGATGGCGATCCGGCTGCTCGCACTCCAATATCCGGTCGTCTGTTCCTCGGCAGCAATCAGTTGGACTGCACCAGCCAGTCCTCGGGGGCGCAGTCCTCTCCGTCACCAGCTGATCAACCCTGCACGACCACGGGCGAATTTCTGCAGCAATCAGTCCCCAGTCTTGCCGTCCTGCCGCTCTCACACCTGTGATCTGTCCGGCTCCGTCTTTTCCGCTTCAACTACCCAGCTCTCTTTATTGCCTGTCTCAGAATCTGCATGCAGTTTTGTTAATAGAGAACACCTGTGATCGCGGTGGGTGTCGCCAGGTATGGGTGGTCCCTTCAAAATCAAAACAATCAAAAAGACATGCAACACCAAAAGGAAATAACTCCAACTTATAACAAGAAAATCCAAATCAGAAAAGTCAAAGACATGCAATCAACTTAAAGGAAAACAAGACCACATTACCACACCCCCCCACACTTTAACAAGGCCAGTCCCGGCCGACATTTAGTCTCTATAGCGAGAAGGGCATTGACCTCTTGTAGCACGTGTAGAACGGCGCAGTACTTGTCCTGGTTCTTCATTAGTTACAGGGTAATAGAGCATTAAAGGCAGTTCGGGCGTTTCAACCAGGGTTTTTTCCCTTGACGTATCGGTGGGGGGAGCAATACAAGTCTTCAAAGCATTCCTGTGCAGGGTTCGTTCCTTCCCACCTTTTTCTGGCTTAACACGATAAACCAGACCAGTGTCCCCAACAACACCCACTACTACAAATGGCTCTGGATCCCACCAACTGCATAGTTTCCCCTGGCCTTGTCTGTTCCTATCACGGACCCACACACGTTCCCCAGGGAGAAGTGCACTGGCTTTGGCTTTCTTGTCATAACAGCGTTTTTCATTGTTTGCTGCACTAGTCATTTTATTCCGGGCTACCTCATAAGCATGAGACAACTTCCGATGGTGTTCTAAGACCCATCCCTGTAAGTCTCGGCGAGGTGGCGCGTCTAACACACCCAAACTCAAATCGACTGGGAGCCTAAGATGTCGACCAAACATGAGGTATGATGGGGCGAACCCAGTAGCACTATGGACGACATTGTTGTAAGCATGCAACAACTCTGGTAAGTGTTCTGGCCACCTACTCTGTTTTTCGACCTCAAGTGTACGCAGCATGTTTAGTAATGTTTGGTTCATCCTTTCTACCCTCCCATTACCTGCTGGGTGATAAGGGGACGTACGGCTTTTAGAAACCCCATACAAGCTGCATAGCTCTTTCATTAGTTCTGATTCGAAATTTGGTCCCTGGTCAGAATGAAAACGGGCTGGGCAACCAAACAGTTGAATAACATGAGACCAGATGGCACGAACCGTAGTTTGAGCAGTTTGATCACGTGTAGGAACAGCCCATGAATAACGGGTAAACATATCAGTCATTACTAAAATACTTTGATAAGTATCACTCGGCCGACGCAAAGAGAGGAAGTCTAAAGCTACTACCTCTAAAGGGTAGGACACTGTTATCGGCTTAAGAGGTGCTCGGGGTTCGACACGGTCTTTTTGTAGACTACAGACAACACACCCATTCTGGAAACACTGTACCCCCTTTTCCATGCTTGGCCAGAAGAAATGGCGCCTTATGTGAGCGAGGGTCTTCTCCACTCCTGTGTGGGCTGTGGCTTCATGGCATTTCCTCCAGACCTCCTGGCGCTTAGACTCTGGGCACACAATCTGGAAACGGGGCTCACATACATGAGAGTCAAATACACGTCTGCAGAGAACCCTTCTATGCATGCCGAGTCTCTTCCAGTGTTTGAGCAGCTTTTTAACCGGTTCACTTAGTACCGCTTGCTCAGTCTTATTTGGAGCTCTCCCCCGATCCACATGCATTCGTACCTGCTGTATGTCTGGATCTGCCTCCTGAAGGGTCGCCCAGTCCTCTCCCAGCTCAAATGAAGCCATGTCTTCTGTATCCATTTCCATTACAGCTGCTGCAGCGCAGCCAACAATGGTTGTAGCCTTGGGGAATCTAGACAATGCATCTGCATTCACATTATCTTTTCCTGCTCGATACTTCACCTCAAAATCAAATGAGGCCAACTGAGCAACCCACCTTTGTTCTACAGCCCCAAGCTTGGCAGTTTGTAGATGAGCAACTGGATTATTGTCAGTGAACACCATAAACTTGGCACCAGTTAGGTAGTCCCTAAATTTTTCAGTGACTGCCCATTTCAGTGCCAAGAGCTCCAATTTAAATGAGCTGTAGTTTGCATCATTTCGCTCCGCAGGGTGTAAGCTGCGACTGGCATAAGCGATGACTCGCTCTTCTCCTTCTTGGTTTTGTGCCAGTACTGCACCCAAACCATGATTGCTAGCATCTGTATATAGGCTGAAAGGTTGGGTATAATCTGCGTAGGCCAATATTGGTGCTTGAGTTAATGCCTCTTTCAGTTTGTCAAATGCAGTTTGACACTCTAATGTCCAGTCAATCAATTTGGTTCCATTCTTCTTGTCAGTAGGGATGCCTGTTAACAGCGAATTAAGTGGCCGTGCAATTTTGGAAAACCCCTGGATAAAACGTCTGTAATAGCCGGCCAGGCCCAGAAACGCCCTCACCTCCTTAACGGACTTTGGGGTAGCCCACTCGGTAACTGCAGCCACCTTCTCCGGATCAGGCATAACCCCCCTCTGGTTAACCACATGACCCAGAAATCTCACTTCTCTCTGAAACAGATTACACTTGTCGGGTCTCAGCTTCAGGCCGTGCCTCCACAGACGCATGAAGACTTCTTCCAGATGTTGCAGGTGGGTATCAAAATCAGGTGAGTAGACAATTATGTCATCCAAATATACAAGCAAAGACTCAGTAATCTGCCCACTTAGACATTGTTGCATTAGTCTCTGAAAGGTTGCTGGCGCATTGCAGAGACCAAACGGCATGCGTTGGAATTCAAAAAGGCCCAAAGGTGTAGTAAAGGCAGTCTTTTCCCTATCATTTGGGTCAACTTCGACTTGCCAATATCCACTGGCCAAGTCTAAAGTGGAAAACCACTGTGCCTTGGAAAGAGAGGTTAAAGTTTCTTCAATTCTAGGGAGAGGGAAAGCATCCTTGTGAGTAACAGAGTTCAATTTTCTATAGTCGACGCAGAACCTCCAGCTCCCATCTTTTTTCTTGACCATAACAATGGGTGCAGCCCAAGGGCTAGAACTTTCAGTTATCACACCTTTGTCCAACATGTAAGCTAGTAGTGATCTCATTTCTTTATACATGAGTGGTGGCAGCGGTCTGAACCTCTCCCTTGTAGGGCATGCATCTCCCGTTGGGATGGTATGCTTGACGGCATCCGTCCGACCAAAATCCTCATCGTGTTTAGAAAACACTCTCTCCCATTTTGTAAGTAGGGTGGTCAGCTTACCGGCTTCTGCATGTGGCAAACCTGGTTGTTCCACTAGTCTGGGTAGACCAAAATCTTGGCTCTCCTCTAGGGAATCCACAGCTTCCACCAGCCCGACTTGCACCACGCCACTGTCATCAACAACTAGTTCAACATCTCTACCCCCGTGGACATCCATGTCGTCGACTTGGTAGAGGCGGCCGATCTTTTGGTAACGCCCTAGGGTAACTGGAAAATTATTCAAATTTTTCAGACGAACAGGGAGCCTACCATTCCTGACGACAGCAAGAGTGCGGCCCACTGAAACAGTGTTGGGCTCCTTCAGGGCTTCCACCAGGCCGCAGTAGTTTCTTCCTGCTGGTCCTGCTTGAACTCGACCCCAGACCACCACCTCGCTCCTTGCAGGGATCTTCACCCGTCGCTGAGCTGGCAAAACGTATCCCATGAACTCATCCTCTGTGGCAACAGTGGTCCTCTGGCAAAGGGAAAAAGCCTCCCGCCATGCCCGCTGGGACCTCGGGTTTTGGCAGCAAAAGGACAAGGGCTTCCCAGGGTTACGGAAAACCACATCCCAACACGGTCTAATTACATTCATGCCAATGATGAAGGGATTTGTGGAGGATTCACCAGTCACTACAAAAACCCCTTTTTGGTTAATATCAACACCCTCAATCTTAAAGTCCATTAGGGCGTAGCCTATGCAGGGGATCTCGAGGCCATTTGCCGCCTTAAGCTGGATGTAAGTGGGAACATTATTGACATTGCAGTTCGGAAAGTGTTTTAGGAACAGGCTCTGTTGCATAAGTGTCACTTGTGAGCCCGTATCCAAAAGCCCCTCCAAATTAATCCCTCCCACAGACACATCCACATATGGGCAATTCCCCACTAAATTAGTAGTGGTCCTTTGGTCCTTTTGACCTGACCCCACTGCATGGACCTCAACAGTAGGGTGTGCTAGTTTAAAGCTGGCTGATTTTCAGAGGGCTCCCTGCAAAACCGGCCTATATGGCCCGGTTGTTTGCACACCCTACAAATGGGCCTACCGTCTTCATCCCATCGGTAACTGGTGTGACGGTCCTGCTGCCGTTTCCCCCGGGGGTATGGAGAGGTGGTCCTTGGGCTTACTGATGTTCGTGCGGGACCTGTTGATCTCTGGTCTTTAATTAACTCGAGGGCGAGGTCCTTCATCTGGGCCTTCACCTCCTCCATGAGTTCCCTTTTCAGTTCCTGTTTCCATACGTCACTCTGTTGGTGAGATCGAACAGCATTAGGGTCCCTTACCGCCGCACATGTAACTTCAGGCCATCTTGGACTTTGTTCTTCTTCCAATAGAAGGGCCTCCTGTTGAACGGCACTGAAGGTTGCATCAGGGTCCAGGCGCACGACCCGCTTCAGCATCTGAAGTAAGGCACCAGCCTCCAGGCCACGCAGGAATTGGTCCCTAAGGTGGGTATCCGTGGGTGCTTCTGTTGCGTCACGTTTCTGTAGTTCTTGGTACAGCTCTCTCAACCGGAGCCCATGCGCCTGGACAGACTCGGCCGGTTTCTGCACACAACCAAAAAATCGTGACCGTAAAGCAGAAACAGGAACCTTCTTTGTATACAAGTCATCCAGGACTGAAAATACTTTTGTCACCCTATCACGCTCATCATCACAGAGCACATTAATTTGGCGTCTGGGCAACCCAGACAAAGCACCAATCAAAATCTTTACTTTATGTGACTCAGATAAATCATTTGCCTCTAAAAGACCTCGCATTTGCTCCTTCCACTCATTATATTTAATATCACCTTGCCCTTCGAATTTAGGGATCCATGGGGCACCGGGATAGATTGGCATCATCATTTCTAAATATTATATATATGTATCCCTTTTTTTTTTTTTTTTTTTTTAAAAACAACCTATAAAAAAAGTTTCACATTTATCTATTAAAACACTGCTCACAATCCTGCGATCCTGTCAACAACGCCAGAATCTGTGGCACCTGAGTGGTGATTTAAAAAAAATAGGAACTGCAGTGACTGTGGGCAGGGCTTTAACGAAACGAGCCGTAAGAGTTAACAATTTATTTTAAAAGAAAAATGAATCAATAAAAACATGTAAGGCGGTGAGGAGCGGCAGAGTCAGTACAAAAGTCTGGTAAGGACAAATAGTCTCTTAACTAGCCCAAGGTGGGGGGTGGTCCTCCCCGTCGCTCAGTCCTCTCTGATCGATCCTCCACGACCACGGGCGAACCTCGATGGCGATCCGGCTGCTCGCACTCCAATATCCGGTCGTCTGTTCCTCGGCAGCAATCAGTTGGACTGCACCAGCCAGTCCTCGGGGGCGCAGTCCTCTCCGTCACCAGCTGATCAACCCTGCACGACCACGGGCGAATTTCTGCAGCAATCAGTCCCCAGTCTTGCCGTCCTGCCGCTCTCACACCTGTGATCTGTCCGGCTCCGTCTTTTCCGCTTCAACTACACAGCTCTCTTTATTGCCTGTCTCAGAATCTGCATGCAGTTTTGTTAATAGAGAACACCTGTGATCGCGGTGGGTGTCGCCAGGTATGGGTGGTCCCTTCAAAATCAAAACAATCAAAAAGACAAGCAACACCAAAAGGAAATAACTCCAACTTATAACAAGCAAATCCAAATCAGAAAAGTCAAAGACATGCAATCAACTTAAAGGAAAACAAGACCACATTACCACATATAGACTAACAGAAGGATTTTAAAGTCTATTCTCTGAGATCCAGGGAGCCATGGAAGGACTTCAGAACCGGGTCCATGTTCTCTACGTTCTTAGTCTTAGTGAGGACTTCAGAACCGGGTCCATGTTCTCTACGTTCTTAGTCTTAGTGGAAGGACTTCAGAACCGGGTCCATGTTCTCTACGTTCTTAGTCTTAGTGGAAGGACTTCAGAACCGGGTCCATGTTCTCTACGTTCTTAGTCTTAGTGAGGACTTCAGAACCGGGTCCATGTTCTCTACGTTCTTAGTCTTAGTGAGGACTTTAGAACCGGGTCCATGTTCTCTATGTTCTTAGTCTTAGTGGAAGGACTTCAGAACCGGGTCCATGTTCTCTACGTTCTTAGTCTTAGTGAGGACTTCAGAACCGGGTCCATGTTCTCTACGTTCTTAGTCTTAGTGAGGACTTCAGAACCGGGTCCATGTTCTCTATGTTCTTAGTCTTAGTGAGGACTTCAGAACCGGGTCCATGTTCTCTACGTTCTTAGTCTTAGTGGAAGGACTTCAGAACCGGGTCCATGTTCTCTACGTTCTTAGTCTTAGTGAGGACTTCAGAACCGGGTCCATGTTCTCTACGTTCTTAGTCTTAGTGAGGACTTCAGAACCGGGTCCATGTTCTCTATGTTCTTAGTCTTAGTGGAAGGACTTCAGAACCGGGTCCATGTTCTCTACGTTCTTAGTCTTAGTGGAAGGACTTCAGAACCGGGTCCATGTTCTCTACGTTCTTAGTCTTAGTGGAAGGACTTCAGAACCGGGTCCATGTTCTCTATGTTCTTAGTCTTAGTGGAAGGACATTGAACCAGGAGTACTTTCTATGTTAGATGATAATAGCGGATAAAATAACTGAAGGTCTTTTATAAGAGCAAACTGGGTGTCTGTAGACGTCAGAATGGAGCCGTCATCCTGCAGATGTGTGAAAGGTTGAGTTCAGCTTTGAGCATCCAGGAAACAGCAGCTACTGAGGCGTTACAGTGATGTGGATTCAGCCAATCAGAGCGTTAACATCCTGGCTGATCTGCAGAGGCTCGCTGTGGGGGCGTACCAGCGTATGGTTGGCGTTTCAGAGGGTGAGCCGGCTGGATGGTGGCCGGCTGAGGGAGACGCAGCCAGCGTTGCTGTTTGTGCGTGTTTGTGATGTGATGAGACGTCTGGAGGTTTTTCAAAGCCGTTCCCACGACACCAGCGACCTCTAACTGCGGCGCTCTGCCTATAAATGGCTCGTCTGGTGGCGCTCTGGTGGCCAGTCGGCCTTTAAAAGGACAGGGAGAGAAAAATGGGCTAAAGGAGATGGAAAAATTACAAAAAAAGAAAAATATTCACCAAACAGAAGGAGTTGGGGGAAAAATGCCCTTTTTGATATTTTAACACGCTCAGCAGTGGCTTCCTGTCAGACTCTGTTGGTCTTTAAAGTTTTTCCTTCAGCTGCAAACCTCTGCCGTCCGTTTTGATCAGGTTTAGGTCAGGACTTAAACCAGCGTCAGGTGTAGCTTCTCTGCTGCCTTGCTCAGGGGTCATCACATTGGTGCCTGTTTTTGGACGCATCGTGTTGATTATTCAGGTTCTGTTTCCGGTTCTAGATCAACTCCAAGTTCAACTGAGTGAACTTTATTTCGATTCAGGGTAGAAAACACAATGTTGAAGTGAAACTAAGGCTCCTGTCCTCTGTGGAAGGAACTGATCACTTTTCCAGGCTTTGGTGCAGCGCTCTTTGCTGCTTCTCAGAGTAAATCTACTAAATCAGCTTTCTGTAAACCCCAGACATCCGTGCTGCCAGGCTGCCTGACTGCAGCAGCATCACCTGCTCCGCTGTGAAGGTCCGCTGCACCTGAAACCAGATCTGCTCACGTTGTTAGACTGTTGCAACAGCAGGGCTCATAGTGTGAGGGGGGGGGGGGTCTCCTCCCTGCAGCAGAATGTAGAACATGCTCTGTGGGTGTGTAGGGGGGGGGGGTATGTGAGGATGCAGACGGATATATCCTGACAGCCGGCTCCGGTGCAGCCGCAGTTTCTGCTCGCTGAGTTTTTCTCACAGAAAATCTTCGTCACACATTTTCACTGAAATTAGAGACTTTGTCATAAAAACAAGCGTCGCTGCATTTCTTCGTCTCTGGGTGAGAACAATAATCGTTAGAGTCGTTCCATGTTCCTTCCCTCTACCGTGGTCCGCAGCTATGGACCCAGTGGAGCTCCTCTTCATCAGGAGCTGAGCCGCTCCTCTTCATCAGGAGCAGGTCCAGCTGATCCGGGTCACTGGGAACCAGAACTCTGGGACAGAACCAGAACTCTCAGGTATCCATGAAACCTGCTGGAAGAACTGCAGAGCGGGAACGGGCCGAAGTACTTGACCTTTGACCTCTGTCGGTGGAGAGAGGAGTAAAGCAAATGAAGATGAGTTGGATAAATATATTTCCTGCTTTTACCTGCTGAAAGCTTCTCAGGCTGCAGATCCTCCATCAGGTCAGAGATCTGCAGCTTTTCCTCATATTCTGCCACGAAAGTCCAGTCAGAACAAAACCGCTTTGCTTTTATTATTCTTTAGAAAGAAACCAGGATGACAATGCTTAGGAAAAAATAAATCAGCTCTAAGAAGCACCAGAAATGCAGATTATTTCACAGCAGAAGGTTTTATTAGCTCCGCCTCCTCAGACTTTAAAACCTGACATTTGTACAAAAGTCAGGCTTTAAACAGAGACTCAGCATAAGTGGGAGGATTTAACCTCATGTCTGCCTGCAGGGGTTAAAACGTCTCATCAGCCAATCTGCAGGTCGTCCTTATTTAAAGCTGCTTTTACTGCGCTGAGCTGTAAAGTTACCATACAGCCTGTTTGTAACATTTATGTGATTTAAAGTAATATTCCCAGCAGTTTAACCTTTGCTCCGCTTTCAGCTCATTGTCTCCATGTGTCTCCTGTGGTTTTCTGGAGGTTTCTGGGTTTTCCGCTCTAATGCAATAGACCGGTTTAAAGTGACCTAATCAGATTATCTCGTTTGGATGAGACGTTTCTTTGCTGATAAAAGCTCAGATTGGATTTCTGCAGCATCATTTTCAGGCCGGCGTTTCTTGGCTTCATGAGAGCCGATGAAGCGTAAACACAAGCGGCTGCAGCTCGGTTCAAGTGAGCACTGTGACGGGTTCTGGATCCTGAGCTATATAGTCCAGAACCCCTGAGCTATACAGCTCAGTGTCCAGAACCACTGAGCTATACAGCTCAGTGGTTCTGGACCAGCGGGGGCGCCATTAACCAGCTCTGGTGAAACGTTAAAGACGTTCCTGACGGGAACGGCAGATTCATGGACTCTGGTTCCCATCCTGCATGTTTCTGCACACGCTCAGACACGCCTTACATGGAGAAGCCATCTAAGATGCTACAGAGCTTATTTCCATGGTGATTAACGATTAAAACTGGCAAAACAAAGCCAGCGCCTCGCAAAAGTATTCACACCCCCTGAACTTTTCCACATTTTGTTACATTTCAACCAAAAAACTGTATTTTACTCTGATTTTATGTCCAAAGCAAATGAGGCAGAGGTTCTAAATCATTGGTGCCTTTAAGGTGGTGAAGCAGACCGTCATTCAGATGAATTCAGAACATGCTGTGATTGCTTTTTTATTTCACTCTGATTGTTTCTGATTGATATTTTCCCTGGAATTTGCTTTGCTGTTTTGTTTTTGCTCTTTTTGCCAAGGTTAGAGGTTGACTGGTTGTTTCTTCACCTGGATGTCTGGATGTTTACTACAGGGACAGTAGTAAAGTTATGCTGATACTGAAACATCAATAAGAAAATAAAGAACTGATGTAATGTGGTGAAACAGTTATAAGGCTGCGCTGCATTAGTTTAGGAATGGGAAGAAATGCTGGCCCAGCTGTAGATCTTCACCTCATTTAGTCGTTTTACCTCAAGGAGATTTCATAAATGCTACAGATATGCAGTTAGATAGGATTAGATTTCAGAAAGGACTTTTTTCTGGGTGACGTCACTGTAAGTTAAGGCCTGGAACGGTTCAGTTGATGGAAAAGCTGCTCTGAGCGACACCGCCCTCTGCTGCTGTCTGCAGAAAACGACTTGTCTGAAGGCCAGAGAGACTGAATGTGGCGTGAAGGTCCTCTGGACCGTGTTGCAGCGCAGGACATTTACCATTTCAGTCCAGACAACTAAAACACCGCCTCAGAAGTCTCTTTTTACCACCGAATAAAAACTAAAGGAAGATGAGAAGTAGTCTGCCGCTTCCCTGAAAGGAACGGAGCAGAATCTTTTCTGAATGCAAAGTAGAGACGGGGTTAAAATCACGCCCTGTTTATTTACAGCTCATTCTGGAAGTCAAAGCTTTTATATTTTGTGCATTAAATACACGTGTCTGGTTGTCCTGAACTTGTCTCTGTCCATTCTCAGAGTTCCTGCAGAGGAAACAGTTTTGGCAAGCATCAGTTCCTGGGCTGGACTCTGCATGTTTCTGCAGCGTCTTTGCAGATCAGTAATTACACCGCAGCATCCTGCTCTGCATGAGCCTCTTGCAGCATCACTTCCTGCACAACCTGCTCCTTTGCATGAACGCTCTGGTTTTTGCTGCAGGGAAGAAGCTTCCTGACGGTCTCTCTGAACGGCGCGTCGAGCTGGAAGAAGAGCAGCGGGTCGAGGCAGACGTGCAGCAGGCTCAGAAAAAGGGTCGACTCCTTCGCCAGGAACAGCTGCCTCTCGGTCAGGCAGTCCTTGATGACTTTGGTCTGGGCCAGCGTGTACGGCGTTCTGGCCACATGGTACGGCACGAAGCTGAGCATGTAGGCCAGCGCCATGGCCGTCACGCTCAGCACCACCCGCCTGGCGTCGATCCGCAGCTTGGGGTCGCTGCGACTGCGCATGAATCGCTTAAGGGCCAGGCCGCTGGAGATGAGCACGACTGCAGAGGCGTTGAGGAACAGCACCATGTTGAGGAAAACGGTCATCGTGTGCCAGTGGAGGCTGAGCTCCTTCTTCAGAGATGAACAGCGGAGGTACTTTGACTCCTGGATGGAGAAAACAGAGGCACCTTCAGTTAGAGGAGGTATAAAACCAAGAGATCTGGTTAGAAACACATCAAAGAAGTTGTTGAGGCAAGTTTGGAGTCAACGAGTCAATCAGGAACCAGGAAGTGATTCCTGGTATTTCTTTCTACTGAGGCATTACTCTTCTTCTCATAAACATGAACACTGTTCGCTTCTTGCGACTCTCAGCCATGTTCAAAGTCTACATTGAGAACAGCGGAGCTACAATAAACCGCTAACCGCTAAACTAAGATTTTGGCACAATCTGAGAGGTTTCACTTTTTTCTATTGTGTCTGTATACTAATATGTATTTCATATTTGATCCTTTTATTTTATAATTGCATTGTATTTTATGATTGTGTACAGCACTTTGGTCCTGTCGGTGTATAAATTGCTTCATAAATAAAGTTGGTATGGTATGCTAATCACTAACCTGGCTTAAGCTAACCGCTAACCTAGCAGCTCAGCTAACAAGATTAATAAACACTTCCAGTACGCATGCGCAGCCAGCAAGCTGAACCTAGGAAGGAACGAGCTCACTGGCGTTACATGAGCGCGTCAGAATGATGGCATGTGGGAGAACCAGCAGATAAGGTGAATTTCCCAAAATGTGAGGGACGGGATATTAGCTTGCTAAATGTGAGGTTAGTAGGTTAATTGTACCGTGAGGTTCTCTGTGGGAAGAGCCATGTTGGGCACCATGATGAGCAGCAGCAGCATCCAGACCACCATCGACAGCAGCCAGGCAAAGCTGGCCTCATGCAGCTGCAGGAACTGCGCAGTGTGGCAGTCCTGCAACACAACAGAGTCATGAGACGCCCATCACGGATCCACACGGCCTCACGTTCTACCCCCCGTCACCGAGTGCTCGGCTCTACCTTCAGGTAGCGGTCTACGATGATGAAGGCCAGGAAGGCGATGGACGCATAAAGGCTGATGTACATGACGACGGCGCTGCCCTGGCAGTGGAACACCATGAGCTTCCAGGGGGCTTTGCCCAGGTCCTTCAGGATCTTAAAGGGAAGAGTGAGGAGCAGCAGGATGTCGGCCATCAGCAGGTTGACCAGGTAGACGCTGGTGCTCTGCTTCTGCTGAGACACAACAAACACGTGTGGCACAGTGCTCGATGAAAAACACAACATTAACACCAGCAGAGGAAACCACAGAGCTGTAAACATCTGAGCCCAGAAACTTCTCCATAAGTACCGTGTTTTAATTCAGGGGAGAAACAGAGCAGAGAAAATGTGTTTTCCTCTCATTGTTGTCTTCTGTGTTGGATTTATTGTCATTAAAACGTTTCAGATCATTAAACCAATTTATTATCAGACAAAGATAACCTGAGTGAAGACAGAAAGCAGTTTTTAAATGATGATTCAAACCAACCTGGTCGTGTTGAAACCACAGATCATCTGCATAAAGTAAAACTAATTAAACCATCAACCAGTAATGAAATTATCTAATTAAATAAGTGAATAATAGAAATGAACCAGGTTTCGGGTTTACTTGCCTGATTAAGACAGAACCAAGATCAAGAAATGGCTGAACTAGGAACTGTCTGACAACATGAAGTAGGCTAAAGGGTGAGAGGTCATGATTCAACAGCAAATAAGAAAGACGGGACAAAAATGGCCTCCGTGGCAGAGTTTCTGAAACAACAGCGAGCTTTTTCTGCTGCATGCCAGGAACAGCCAGACATGGTGAGGCGTGATGGTCTGGGCCAGAAAACCTGGAAGGATCATCCGTTTGTCACCTTCAGCTCATTCAGGTTACACAGCTGGACGAGGATCCAAACCAGACCAGAAAGTGGCCTAGTCAAAGTCTGGAGCTAAATCTGACCTTAACCTGGAGGCTCATGCAGAACGGGTCCATTCCCCTCGATGGAGACTCCAGTTCTCAGCTGCTGTGCTGACCTGCTATCAGGTTTAGGGGGTGAATACTTTCTCTCACAGACCAGGTTAGTTTGGAGGGATTTTTCTCTTAATAAACGAAATCATCATTTGAAAAGAGTTTTCTTATTGGCTCTGATTATCTGAGTCTTGACCTGGTTGAAGCTCTTTGTTGCTAATGACAGCAGACGAGCTTGTGCAAACTAAAGAGGGATGGGCAGGAAGGAAATGATCAAAATGTAATAAACTTTGTTCGTTTTTAGGGGTAAAATCTGCTGAACGGACATAGTTCTGGCTGACAGATGAGGAAGAAACCATCAGGTTGGTCATTTCTAGAGAAGGTCACATCCCGCTCAGCAGAAACGTGACTCAGAGAAGTAGACAGAGGAAGTTTAAAACCTCGTCGGCAGTCCCACCTTTGGCCTGCGGCTTTGGATGAACCCCCACACCGACAGCAGGTTCCCAGGCAGGCCTACAGTGAGGATGAGGATGTAGAGGACGATGAAGGGGCCCATTTGGTCGTTGACGATGCATTGCTGCTTCACTGAATGTCCTGCAGTGGTCAGGGTGGCGGAGGGACTCAGCTCTGCCTGGATCAGAACACACAGCTTCCTGAATGCTTCAGACCCCACAGAGAGGAAGAGAAAGCAGAACGCTGCAGGTTTGCTGCTTACCGCCGGCCGAGTCCAGACGCTCTCATTGTAGAACGACATCCTGTCCGCTCACAGCGTCTCTATCTGCTGGAAGACATGAAGGCCTGATGATGCAACATCAGCGTTTATGCAACACAATCTGCAGCCAAATGTTATAATGTTATAATAAAACACATTTAGGTATCTGAGGCTTATAGATAATTGATCTGATCATAATCAGAGTGACGGAAAGCTAAACGCTGAACGGAGAACGACTCTGTGGCGTCTATGAAGAGAGACTTTACAGATAAAACTTACAACTGAAAAATGTAAGAGAATCTTTCTTCTCAGAGATCATCAACAAAAACATTAATAATGCTTGTGTCTTATTTTCCAGTCAACAGGTTAACAAATCCTCCTGTGTCCGTGGCTTCTGAACTCCACCAGGGCCTGCAATGAATTTAACTTCTTTACTGAAAAAATCCTAAAAATAAGAGAATCACTTTGTACTTCCATATCAACACCAGAACCAAAGCTTTATTCAGCAGGAATTTCTATTTCTGACAAAATGTCCCAATTCAGCCAATAAACCACAAAAGCTTAGAGGAGATCATTCAGCAGCTAAGTTCCTCCTCCTGCTGCCTTGATGTTCTACCCACAGTGTTCTTTAAGAACGTTCTGCCTGTCATAGCGTCTGATCTGACTCAGTCCCTCCAGCTCAGATCATAAACATCATCAGCTACCATCACTATGCAGACGACACACAGCTCTACATCACCATGTCACCAGGTGACTATGAACCAGTTCAGCCTCTGAGGAAACTACTGTTCCTCTGCAATGCCTGCGCAAATTCTCAGTTATCTGGGTCATCGCAACCGGACTTTCATTCAGTTCTTTCTGAAAACGTATCCAGGAGTCTTTTAAATTCTGGTGGCTCGCACTGAGCAACCTGAAGACGATGCACTCCTGTTGTCCTTAAAAACAATCAGAACTATCCAAACAGGACAACCATCTTAGACCAGCGGCATGGTGGAGGAATGATGATCTGAGCTCTTCTTACAGCCACAGGATCTGGAAACCTTTCAGTTACTTGGTGGACCAAAGTGTTCTAGAGCCAAATGTGAGTACATCTGCCCAACAACCGAAGCTTGGTCCATTCTGGGTCATTAACAGAACCATAATCCAAACTCAGCAGCAGATCCACTCCAGAATAACGGGAAACGAAGTGTTGCAATGGCCTAGTCAAAGTCCAGACCTGAACCTGACTGAAATGCTGTGGTGGGACCTTCAGTGAGCTCAGTAGATCTGAAGCAATGTCGGAAAGAAGAGACCAGAACCAGAGGGATCATATTTCTCCTGTTTTAGCTTCCCTTCATTGGCTTCCTGTTAAATCAAGAATAGAATTTAAAATTCTCCTTCTAACGTATAAAGCCCTTAATAATCAAGCTCCATCATATATCAGAGCTCTGATTACCCCGTATGTTCCTAACAGAGCACTTCGCTCTCAGACTGCAGGTCTGCTGGTGGTTCCTAGAGTCTCTAAAAGTAGAATGGGAGGCAGATCCTTTAGCTATCAGGCTCCTCTCCTGTGGAACCAACTCCCAGTTTTGGTCCGTGAGGCAGACACCCCGTCTACTTTTAAGACTAATCTTAAAACTTTCCTTTGTGACAAAGCTTCTAGTCAGAGTGCCTCATGTTACCCTGAGCTACCTCTATAGTTATGCTGCTATAGGCTTAGGCTGCTGGAGGACATCAGGGTCTATTTCTCTCTCCCTGCTGAGTTCTCCTACTGCTCTCCAATCTGCATTGTTTGTTGGTATTTCAGCTTATAACATTTTGCTCTCTGTTTTTGTTCCCTTTATGGAAGTTTAACCTGGGCTGTTTAAACATGTCTCCATTCTTTGCGGAGGTTAATCAGCTGAACTGAAGCTGCCAATAACTTCATGGTCTCTTCTTATAGTCTGTCTGTCTTCTTCTGTCCTGTCTCTGTCCTTCACATAGCAGCTGAAGGAAGCATTGATGCAGCTCAGAATTCATGTTTAGTTGTGTTTCTGTCCTCCATGAGGCACTAAGGCTGCTACTGCCATTAACCCAGGACATAGAAAGTATCCTGGTCTTCCTGTTGTTGGCTCTGGGTGAATAAGCTGAGTTAAACTCTGCTGAGAGGTTCTGCTGATCATGGACTGGACCCGATGTTAACTGCACCAGATCTTGTTTTGTCCCGCTTCATTAAACCTTTCACTGCAAAAAAGGTTCTAAAAATAAGTTAGATGTTCTTAAAATTAGTGTATTTATCCTAGATTTGAGCAGGTTAGTAATATTATCTGCCAATGGAATGAGTTGTTTGACCCCTAAAATAAGATAATTAGACATACTGCACTTGAAATAAGATGATTGAGATGAATTGTTCCTATTTTAAGTGCAAAATTCTTATTCCATTGGCAGATCATCTTATTTACCAGCTCAAATCAAGGACAAATACACAGATTTTAAGAACATTTTACTTATTTCTAGTTCCGTTTTTGCAGTGAGGTCCGTTTGGTGGCATTGTTCTGACTCCTGAAGCTGGTTCTGCTAACATGAGTTTTGCGGTCTTTAAATAAACTGCAGTAACTTCCTGAAACTTGAGGTTTTTTCTTTGATAAATGACGTCAGTGGTGATGCTCGCTCCCTTTAACGGCCTGATCTCCAGTTCCTCTTTTCAGACGGTGAACTTTCTACACCTCCTGCTGCAGTCGGTCAAACTTTCTTCTCATTTCACAAGTTCTACCTGAAGTGTGTGTTGTTCCTCCAGCTTAAAGCACACGCTGCAGTTTGGGCCTAATGACATGAACACGCGTTGATCTGTAACAACCTGGCGTGCAGTTCAGAGCAGAACCTTTGCTTTCTTCATCACGTCTCCTCAAACCTCAGACTCCTTCCTGTTCTCTGCGTCTGGACGCTAAATGAGGCGTGGAACGTGAACCTGGATGACAGAACCGTCACCTTCTACTGAAGGAAGCTTCACAGCGGATGCTCAGCACAGAAACAGCTCTGCGGTCACAAACCTGGAGAGGTAAAAACAGAACATGTGCTCTCAGGTTCAAACCTTTAAACACGGCGTCTGAAACAGGTTCTGCTGTCAGATCATCGCCGTGTTTCCACCAGCGGCTCAGTGACGTGTTCCTGCTGCTCACACGGCCGTGGGCTGAAGGTCAGCAGCTCCTCCTGCCTGCTTTCTCATCACCGTCTTCTCTTTCAGCTCAGAGAAGAAGCAGAAACGGCGAAGGAAAGAGTCGGCGTGAGTCTGACGTACGGGGAAGAAAACGGTCCGTTTGTTTGCTCCAGATGTGGAGATGAGTTCCAGGAAGCAGCAGCTTCACAGGACGGAACATGAACATAGCCGGGTCTGATGAGTTCTGATCGACAACCAGAACATCAGACATCCAGTTTCACCCAAAGTGAGACCAGAACCAGCTGAAAACCCCAGCACTCCATCTGAGACGTTCCTCTGGGTTCCTCTGGTTCCTCTGGTTCCTCTGGTTCCCCCCCGACCCGTGGCAGGTTTCCTCTCAGTCTGAGCTTCTCTGTTCATCTCAGGTTTCAGGTTTTCAGTAGAAAACTGGTTAAAACTCCCACAGCGATGGCTCAGAAGAACCAGAGAGGCTCAGAGAGAACCACGTTTAAAAAGCTAAAACCACGCAGATTCATGAACCGATGTTATAAGAATTATTATTCTGAAGTCACTATGGCCTCACACCACTCGGACAGAGGAGGCCTGGAGACCTGATGTCTGTGTATAAGATCCACTGTTTGCTGATTGCAAGGCCAAATGCTGCAGCTGCTGAGGGATACTGATTGTTTACGATAGACTGTCTTTGTTTTGTCTCATGGGAAGGCCACGGTGCAGTATTAGGGGAAGCCCGAAAAGCGAGGCAGACAGAGACAGGGCAGACAGAGACTGCAGCGGAACCGTGGGGTGCGATTACTTTCCATCTATGTGAATCTCTGCTCTGTTTCTCAATAAAATTGCTGGAACGTTATACCACCGTCTCGTCATTTAGTAAAGATGGGAACTCAGTTACTATTGTTTAATATTCCACCCAAAACTCCCACAACAATTTGGCGTAAACGAACAAGATCTCCGACCGACGAGCGAGGGAGTCCGGGGACAGGAGCTGCTTTGGCCGGCCCGGAGAGGTTATCCGGCCTCTGGTACCCCGAATGGATTTTCAAGGGATGCGGAGGAGCTCCTGGTCTCGGAGCGTCTCTGGGCGTCGGCGCGAAGATCCGAACCTTTCTTTCATGAGACGGTAAGGGGATTATTTTCCAGCTCTTTTAAAAACAAACGCAATTGGTCAAAAAATGCTTGCAAGCTTTTAAAATTTAAACCCCATTTTAAAGTATACCTCAAGAAATTTTGATATTTAAAACTGTAAACCTAAAAGGTAGTAAGTAAAAGCCGGTAGAAATAATGAATTATATTTAATCCTTAAGGCAAATAAAACAGGGTTCGCAATACCGAACGGTGACTAAGGTTTAAACATTAAACTAAAATTCAAAATTTAATTAGAATACGTTTTCAGCTGAAATACGGACTTTCCCACAAGGGGGAAGGAGGGGCAGAGTGATTTTCACCTGGAGAACAGGTGACCAGCTGAGCAGTTTGCAGCTGGTCCATTAAAGTCCTCTTGTCTTGGGTTTGTGCAAGAGGCTGTCCACTTCTGTTGTGGATGAAAGCGGCAGGGATGCTTAAGTCCTTGACTGTTGCGAAGACGTTTGCAGCTTTGATAAGTGGGGACCCCGACCATTATACCAAAAAGGCGACCATCGGATGTGAGGCCTTTCATTTAGTTGGTCGATCGTGCTAAGGACGAGTAAAAAATAATAAAAAACACAAAAAAAGGATAAAATAAATAAAAACAAACAAAAAAAAAAAGTCTGGAAGCGGAAGAGTCAGTGTAATGGGTCAAAGGCAGAGTTCTCGGGGTCCAGCCTTGCCCCAGGGTGAGACGTTCGATTTCATGCTGAAAACGTAGGGGCCCATCCAGAAGCATGACATGCATAAATGATTTGAAATGATTTGATTAAACATGCAGATTTCTCACATAGGGGTTATTATTATTTCTATTATTTTATTTTATTGCAGTACTGCTACTAAATAATAAACATAAAATTAAGAGAAAAAAAAGAAAAGCGATAAAAACAAGGAAACGGAAACGAAACTAAAAAGGCGTTGCACCGGGGAAGCGTTTACGTGGGGACCGATTAGGCACTTCCGTTGTGGATAAAATTGGTCTAAACTGCTAATAGCGACGTATAACTTTCAAAAATGGATAAGCGTCCAAGTGTCTGCGAGACACAGAGTTGTATCCTTGCGGGACTGAAGCGTAAAACCGCGTGTGGACGAAGCATCGGGGGGTCGTAACCAGCGCACGCTCTCCACCTTTTAAACTAAGCGGGAACTTAACGCGTTGAAAACATCTTTCGGCGTTGACGTTTAAAAAATTATGAAAAACATAGAACTATTTAAGATGGTGAAAAAGCAGGCCTGCACGTGTTTGTCTGTCTGAATGTCATTGTTTGTATGTAACCGTACGTGTGTATGTATCTATGTAACTAAACGTTCGTCTGTGTGAATTAATTCGGGGTAAAAGTAATGTTCATGGTTTCAGAATGTTCATTTGTTTTGGGAGAACTGCAGCTCCGTAATTCAAATGACATTTTAAGCATGGACTATGTTAACAATAGAGGTACAGTAAAAGAGAGATTTAAATAACAAAGGTTGTTTTTTAACATTAAATATCAGGACCAAATTAAATTGATACACGGAGAGATTAACATGGCTTGAACGGAAATATTTCAGCTTTGTTAGAAATTGGAAATAAGCGTTACATAAGCTTGTTAAGTTTACTGTTTTACAAATTTAGGCTGAGATCCTATCACTTGTTTTTTAGCCCTAAAGTAATTTAAAATTACTGAGATCTCATTGCTTATAATAATAATGATTCATCACAAACCAGTCCATGTGAAAGAAGTTTAGATATAGATGATTTTTTTTTTTTTTTTTTTTTTTTTTTTTTTTTTTTTTTTTTTTTTTTTTTTTTTTAACGTTCCAGCACTTTTATTGAGAAACGTTAAAAAAAAAAAAAAAAAAAAAAAAAAAAAAAAAAAAAAAAAAAAAAGAGGGAGAGAGGGAAAAGGCTTTCACATGGAAAGGCTTTCTTTTTCTCAGTTGGGTTTTCAAAATAAATGGGAAATGTCATGAAACGAATATGATGATGAAATTATGTTGCAGAGAACTTCAACTGTCAGACAACAACAGTTAAGATACACATTGAAAGCATTGTGTTAAGAATTATTATGAATTTACTGCATATACATTTGAACTTAAAGATTACTCTTTTAACTAATAATTAAATTGCAGAATTCTGAGAGCTAAATAATTGTGCACAGAAATATCTTGAATGTGAAAGTGCTTGGAGGATGTTTTAATAAATGACACATGAAAGGGGTTTTGATAAGAACACTAATTACACCTTGTTTCTGTTTTCCAGTGGAAACAAGGACTCGTGTCTGCAGACCATCTTCACAAAGTGTTTTATTAGAGAGAAATGCAAAATAAAATGCTCAGTGCCCATCCAGAACTGAACGCTTATTACCATCCAGCTCAATCGTCCAGCCTGCGTGGAGGAACCAAGAAGAGGACTGGGGATGAAGAAGCCAGAGAACTCTGATTCCTTATTCTTCAACGGGAGGAGTTGCCTGAAGAGACCCTAAGCGCGATTAGATTATTTTCTGCCTTGTGCCATGAATGGCCTGAAGGCTTCCTTAACTTTGCGGTCTTGACGTTTAGGACTCTTCTCATATATTGTGTTGCTGTTTGTTTAACTGCTCTGTTCCACTGACTCACATGTTTGATTTTTTGTGTTATGAGATCTACACTTTAATGTTACATCATGTTGATCAATATGGTTTTATGGGGTAAAAAATGGAAACTGTTTGCTTCAGACACACAAGGATCTATGGTTGATGCACCTTTTTGATTTGATATAGGAAGAACCAGGATCGGATTGGCTCTAAAGATCCTTTAATATTAGCTGGTAATGATAAGACTTAGATTCAATACAGGGGTTTCAGGCTCAGATTGGCCGAGAGCGTGATTTCACCTGGGGTCAAATCAGTTTTTGTCATCTTTTAGATAGGATGAATTTTTCTGATGACAAAGACCCAGCCTGCCCTCTGATGCCCCTCAGTGGTACTCCTGGATTTGTAAGGTATGAAAGTCATGGATGATTGTCCATGGGAATGGTAAATGGAGAACCAAGTAAGGGGTTTTACAGGGTGGGTGAAGAGTAGACGGATTCGACCTTGGTTACTGAACAGGGTTTAGCTTACCATAGTCTAATGTAATTTTAAAATAATGTGCGCATAGGTACCTAAAACAGGCCTTACCTAACTAGATGAATCCTAAATTGTAGACAAAAGCTAAATCTTTGATCTTGTGTGTTAAAGCTCTATGAAGCATTCATGTTGATCTGTATTAAAAGTTCCAGCACTACCCGGTTCCAACACGGGAACCCTTTGGGTCCCACTTCACGAGTTTACAGAAATGGTTCCTCTGTGCTTTGTTCACATTTTCAAGTGATGGGTCATCTTGTTTTGTCTTGATGCTGACGACGCCATCATCAAAAAAAAAAAAGAGAGGAATGTTATAAGAATTATTATTCTGAAGTCACTATGGCCTCACACCACTCGGACAGAGGAGGCCTGGAGACCTGATGTCTGTGTATAAGATCCACTGTTTTCTGATTGCAAGGCCAAATGCTGCAGCTGCTGAGGGATACTGATTGTTTACGATAGACTGTCTTTGTTTTGTCTCATGGGAAGGCCACGGTGCAGTATTAGGGGAAGCCCGAAAGCGAGGCAGGAGAGACAGGGCAGACAGAGACTGCAGCGGAACCGTGGGGTGCGATTACTTTCCATCTATGTGAATCTCTGCTCTGTTTCTCAATAAAATTGCTGGAACGTTATACCACCGTCTCGTCATTTAGTAAAGATGGGAACTCAGTTACTATTGTTTAATATTCCACCCAAAACTCCCACAACAACCGACAGCGACTGTAATTAGAGTCTGATGAGGAGAAAACCTCAGATCAGAAAACGCCTCAGATCAGAAAACGCTTCAGATCAGAAAACGCCTCAGATCAGAAAACGCCTCAGATCAGAAAACGCCTCAGATCAGCGCTCAGACATGCTCCTGATGCTTCTGGGCCGTTTTTATCCCACATTTCTCTGCAGATCTTCCTCTCTCTCCTCCTGACTCCTCTTCACAGCCCTGGGATTCTCCACACATCCTCTTCATCAGTTGTTAGGCCCTGTCTTCATCATCCTTCTCACGGCTGACCCGTCAGCTCCCACTCTGTTCTGAACTGGCCCAGCGATCCGATCGGTCCAGTGTTTCTTCTTCTTCTTCTTCTTCTTCTTCTTCTTCTTCTTCTTTAGAAGTGGAACTTCCAGATGTTTCGCCGTCCTCCAGCTTCAAACATCTCTGCATTTATTTGCATCCAGAGTTTCTATTTTCCAGCAGAAACGTGTTAAAATGGTCACCAGAGTGAGAGACCGTCGCTCCTGTCAGAACCAACTCACCACAGAGCCACAGAACCACCAGAACCAGAACCATTTAACGTCTGTTTGATTTATTCTACGGTAGGTGAAGTAAGTAAAGCACCGACCTTCTGACCTGCCGTAGCGTACCGCCTGTGGCTCTCGGACCACGTGTTGGGTCCCGCGGGGCCGTGGGCCAACTTGCCGGTTCTCCTGGGCTCGTCGGGGCGCCTGACCCGGCGTGCTGCAGCAGATCGTGTGCTCGGCGCCGCGGAAGCTGCAGACGGAGGGAAGGTGTCTTCCTGTCTGCTGTCGTCAGTGCGACCACAAAGCCTGCCTCCTGTCTCTCACTGTCACGTCAGCTTTTTCCACCATGATGAAGATTTAAATGTCAGGGAGGAGGAAGAGGAGGTTCTGCTCAGATGCTTCGTGACATCATGTTTATCAGAAGCCTGCAGAAGGGAAGTCCTGATGATTAATCATAGAGCAGCTCTGAGACGTCAAAGTCTTCAGCTGCCGTAGAGTCACCAGGTGTCCCCGCTGCTCTTCTTTGTCCTTCACCTGGACCTGCCAACCAATCACCTTCCAGTATTTAGAATCTTCCTGGGTTTTACAGACTCCCCTGTTGTTCTCCATCATTAACAGTTTCATTTCCTTTCTTTTACTTTTTTTTGCATTTTCTGCCGTAACAAAAAGGTTTCGGTGCTCCACTCCACCAGCAGCCTGTCCTCTTCTCCTTGTTTACTCTGAGCTCTTATTTAATGACAGACTTCACTGTTTGCTGCAATTAAGAACCAGTGTTGAAAGTTCTGACGTCACTAAGAGGTTTTCTGGGATGTTCTCCAATCAGCTGAGGAACTGCTGTGTGGATCGGCTCTGAAAGGAGCTCCATGTAAACTTCAGGAGAAATGACTTCTCCTCCTGCAGGATCATTGCAGCAACATCCTCCCTGCAGAACCAGAACCAGAATATGATCAGAACCAGTGAAGCCGGACCATTTCTGTCATTTTCAGATTATTTTATGGTGAGAAATAACTGATTTTTGTAGGTTTTAAATGAACTGCTCTGACTTTGACTTTGGAGAGAGCCTTGAGATGATGTGTATCATGAATATATAAATAAAATTGAACTGAATTGATCCCAACTCCAGCAACAGTGAAGTGGTAAATTTATTTAGACTTTAATGAGTGATTCACTGTAAACCTTTTGGAAAGACGTGACCAATATAAACATCGCATTAATTTGAAGGATGCAGACTTCCTAGATCTCTGTTTGGCAGCAGGAGCATCTAAAACTAAATTAAAATCAATCTTTACATCTGAGGAAATGTTTCTTCTTAACAGATTTGTGGTCATTAAAGCCTCCATGTTTAGTATCAGCTAGTGAAACACCAGCTAAAGGTCTTTATAACTTTGCTTTATGTGTCGGAACTTAAATACTATTAAACAATCTAAATTTACTGGTTTCAATAAAACAAATGGGTCCAACAAGCGTCTTTGCATTTCATGTAGACAGAACGTGAACATTGATCAGGCAGTTAGTTTGGTTATTTTCTTAATGTAACGTGAATGTAAGCGCTGGAAAACAGGTACAGGTGCTGGGAGAACGCTAAAACCAAACGACCAATCACTGACAAGCTTTGACCACGAAACGTTTGCCGTAAAGTTTATTTCAGCACACATTAAAGCAGACTAATATTCTAGCAGTAGCCCCTAAAGCAATATTAGGGAAACTTCCTGTAGAACTTCCTGTTTTTATGGTGAACAGATCTGCATCTTGCAGTTGGCTCTCAGGCTGAATGTCCAGATCTGGGCGTGGTGGCTGATGTTCTCAATGTTCTCCAGATCCTCCTTAGAACCCTGACCAGACTCAGGAGCTGCTGGTTCTCCCTGAAGGCCTCTGACGGGTCCGTGGACCTCACCATGGTCCGCTCTCACTGCAGCCGTCAGGAGCACCAAACCAGACGCCATGTTCTCATCAGCACCTGATTTAAGTCATTCTGTCAGGGAAGAAATGTGGAGGTGTCCTAATTTAAAAATGTCAATTATAATTTTAATAAAGTTTCCTTCAGTTTAATTGTTTGGTTACACTATGATTTTTTTTCGTATTGTAGAAATTTACATGAATGCTCCACATGTCTAAACTTGTTACACGTGTCTGAAGACATTATTTATTTATGTTCCATACATGTTCCTCTTAATTTTCATAAACATGGAAAAGAACCATCCTCTCTCCATCTGCACCGCTCATATTATCACAATTAAAAACATTTTATTGACAGATTAGGGGTCGGCAACCTTTACAACCCGAGGAGCCATTTTTGCCTTTGGTCCAGCTAATAAGAATTTGTTTACAACCACAAAAACCTGATTACAAGTTTTTACAATATTTACTGCAAGAAATATGTTTAGATTTTTAAATAAAAGAGAAAAACTATTTTATAAGCTTATTAAATAAAGCATTGGATTCTTACAAACGTTGCAAAAAGGGAACTAAAAGTAAAATCTTCTTGAAATGACTGTGTTTGTCCTTGATTTGAGCAGCAAGTTGAAATGATCTCCTAGTGGAAATAGATTTTTGCCCTTAAAATAAGATCAACTCATCTCCATCATCTAATTTAAAGTGCAGATATCTAATTATCTTGTATTAAGGGTCAAAATACACATTCCTTTGGCAGATAATCTTATTTACCTGTTAAGTCTGAAGATAAATGCCCTCATTTAAAGAAAATATCATCTACTTTTAGTTCCCTTTTTGCAGCAAAAGAGAATTAATACATTTTCTTTAATGCAACATTCAAGTTTTGGTTCATAGAAACGACACTATAAACAGACGTAATATCAACCAGAAGACCAAAAACAATGTACACTACAGAAAATATTTCTTACATTATTGGTGTCAAAAAACAGCATTAATTTATTACCTATAGATTTTAAAACATTGCTCCATCCTTATCATATTTAGCAGAAGTAATTAGGAGCCACAGTGGTGGACTGGAGAGCCAGCGGTCGTTGGCCTGAGGCCTTCATCCACGCTGGATAATTAGGACTCTGGAGTCGCTAACGAGCCGCTGCCTTGTTACAGTTTTGCTTTATAACTGATTTATGGAAAATATGGACACTTTTTAAACAGGTTCAGCATTTCAACATGTGTGTATTTTTTAACCTTTAAACAAAAGTTAATCAAAAACTGGATAAAAATCATAGTTTATTTTATTAACAGTCAAAAAGACACAAAGACACAAAGAGACATTCCTGACCTAATTGTTCAGGGAACTGGGCTACATGTAACTTCCCTATAATACGTGTTTATTACTTCCCTTCAGCTGAAACGTTTGTGTAAAATCCTCTGAAAATATCACTGATGAACAGAAACATTGTTCATGTGGAAAGGTAACAGGACTTCATTTATTGCACGTAGATATAAGTATTTACAGACGTTGACCCTCAGGCCTCCCATCAGTGCGGGGGGGGGGGGGGGGGGGGGGGGTCAGTCTGTCATGAATCCTGACAGACTGACAGCAAACACCGCAGCGTCCAACCTGAAAACCGTTTCCTGCTGAGCCGAACCTTCAGCGCACAAAGTATTCACCCCCAACAGTCAGGGTGGTTTTAATAGTTTCCCCCCAAAAATACAGGAACCATTATTTAAAGAAAGAGATTTTAGTATTTCTCAGCTTGTCTTTGTCTGATATTAACGTTTGATGATCTGAAACATTTAATTTATGGAACAGCTATAAGGGGGTGAATACTTTTTCACAGCCACACATTCAATGCTTATTGTTTAGTCGCCGTCTTGTTTGGATGAACCCATCAGCTGTTGTCGTCTTAGCAGGATTTGACTGATTATGAAGAACTATTCACTGTTACAGGAACTAAACATAAAATTAATGAACTGCACTCATTCATTTTATTTATGGGCGGCAGCGGCTCCACTTCCTGCTGCCTCCGGATATCAGAGCCTCAGCTCTGCTGTCTGGCTCAGCTCTTGTGTTTTTACAGCTAATTTACAAATGTAAGTTAAAGAAATACAGCGTCTGTTATATCAGCTCTAAACACGTATTTGTTGTAAATCTCTGGTTTATTTCTCTGATCTGAATATTTGTGAGCAGCTTTAAGCTAAGCTAACTAGCGTCCACTGAGGAACCTGCTCTCCACATAGAGCTTTTACCACTCAGCATATTTTTTATTTCAGATGAAGATCTGTTCTAAAGCGCCGCTTGGAGGCATCACAGCTGGTGGCTAAGACCAGCAGGCTGACGGTGGCCTTGGGGGGGGGGGGGGGGGGGGGCTGCTGGGGAAAAGCTTCTGGACCTGAAAGAGTTTCACAAAACTAAAATATTCCTACGCACAGCAACCTAAACATGAGCCAAACTGTGGAAGGCTGTAGGTCGTCCCCACGGTGGGCGAGGACACAGATGGTCTGGAGGAGACATCTTCTCAGAAACCCTGGTGCTTATGGACCGGATGGTGAGGACATCCTGTCCTTTGAGTCCGTCCTGCTCAGATGAGGACATAAAAGTTCTGGATGAACTGATAATAAGTGTAAAGCAGAAGGACTGCCGTTACGTTCTGCTGATTTGGTCCAACAGAGACCGTCTAACAAGTCTCCTGCTGTTTCCTCAGCTTCCTGTCTGGATTGGTGTCCTAACAGAGGAGTTCGGCGTCTACAGCACGCTGGACTGCTTGGTCAGAGAGATGACCGACATCTTCCTCATGTTCCTCAGCCACCCGCTGCTGCTCCTCCGCTCGGAGACGTCCGCCTGCGTCGGACTCGGGGCGTCTCTGGACGCCCGCCTCACGCTCATCTGAGCCCGGAACGCCTTGCAGAAGATGAAGTAGATGAGCGGGTCCAAGCAGACGTTCAGGACGGACACCAGGACCGACAGCTCCTTCAGGTAGAAGAACCAGCTCCAGTTGCAGAAGAGACTTTTCTTGAAGGCGTAGGGGAGGCGGATGAGGTGGTAGGGGACGAAGCAGACGCAGAAGACCGTCACCAGCACCAGCATGTTCCGCCGCGACTTGGCCAGCTTCTTGGAGTTGCTGGAGGTGGCCTGACTCCTCTGTGCCAGCGACAGCTTGCGGGAGGTGCTGTAGTAGAAGAAGACGAGGGAGACGAGGACGGCCAGGAAGATGATGGCGGAGCAGCTGTGGATGATTTTGTAGAGCAGGCTCAGCTGCGGGCTGTGCAGGTCGTCACAGCTCACGAACCCGGAGGGACTGCCCTGCTTTAACTTTTGTTCTAATTCCTGGGTGAGGAGGGAGAGGACCACATAGGTGCTGGTCATCGCCAGCAGGAAGCCCCAGGTCAGTACGGAGGTGATGTAAGCAGCTCGAGTCGTCTGGAAGAAGTGATTTCCTAAAGGATGGACGATCTTCATGAACCTGCAGCGAACAAAAAGGTGTCATAAAGTCAGCGACGACATCAAACTGATTCCAGCAGCAGTTATTTTGGTCAAGAAATTTATTTTCCAACCAGCCAGAAATGTTGGCGTTTAAGTAAAGTTATCACATTCAGAGAGTTGTTATGAGATGGTTTAACAGGTTATAGTCAGATCTGTGTTAAAGTTTAATGGAGTCCTAATGTGGATGGTCTTATGTGACCAGCAGCTGTTCATGATTTGGTGGTTCCTAGAGTCTCTAAAAGTAGAATGGGAGGCAGATCCTTTAGCTATCAGGCTCCTCTCCTGTGGAACCAACTCCCAGTTTTGGTCCGTGAGGCAGACACCCCGTCTACTTTTAAGACTAATCTTAAAACTTTCCTTTGTGACAAAGCTTCTAGTCAGAGTGGCTCATGTTACCCTGAGCTACCTCTATAGTTATGCTGCTATAGGCTTAGGCTGCTGGAGGACATCAGGGTCTATTTCTTCTTTTGGGGGGGGGGGGTTTTTGTGGCTCTAGTGGCTTGCTTTTTCTGAAAGTAGGCTGACAGGAAGGTGGGTGGAAGAGGGGGAGAGACATGCGGCAAAGGACCGCAGGTCAGGAAAACTCCCCTTTTAAAGAGGAGTTTTCCTCTCCACTGTCGCTTCATGCATGCTCAGTATGAGGGATTGCTGCAAAGCCATCAACAATGCAGACGACTGTCCACTGTGGCTCTACGCTCTTTCAGGAGGAGTGAATGCTGCTTGGAGAGACTTGATGCAACCTGCTGGGTTTCCTTAGAGAGGAAACTTTCTCACCAACCTGGAGGATCTGATGGAAGCTGACTTTGGAAAGAGACTTGATGATGATGGGATGTGAATTGGAGCTATATAAATAAAATTGAACTGAATTGAATTAAAGGTTTGGTCTGGCTCAGCAGTCCTGAAGGTCTGGCATAAACCTAATTAAATCTACAAAGATCATTCAAGATGTTTTATCTAGAACAATGTCAGCTAAAACAACAAGATAAAGGAAAATATATATAAATTATTCTAAATTGGATTTGAAATGTACATCATTGTTAACAATTAAAGAGATAAACAGTCAAGTTGTTAAAGTTATGTTTGGTGTAAGCAAAAAGTGTAATTACGATCTGATGCCAGCAGGGGGCAGTAGAGCTAAACCAGTTTCATGTTTGAACTTTGGGAAATAAACTCTGACCCGATCTGAGAAGTGCTTTAGTTAACTCAACATCTGTTACATTATTGGTGTCAAAATACCCTTAAATTATTTTAATCACTACAAGGAACGCAAGAAAACATTTTATCCCAGAGAAAGAAAAAGCATAAAAACTAATTTGCTCTTCAAAGTTTCTCATTTTTGCTGTTTATATTTGTAGACCTGAGGCTTGTGTGTATCTCCAGACAAGCTGTGAGGAAACAGAAACAGACGTGAGTTTCATGTCACCTTCGCTCTGCCTGACCCAGGTCCAGAAACCCGGTTGTTCACACTGCGGGTAAATAGACCCTCAGAATAAACGCTCCGCCGGTTTATCCTGCCAGGCTGGTTGCTTGAGCAACTTGAGAGTCTTCATGCAGCGGGGAAGACCCGACTGAGGTCCAGAAGACACCCTGAGGGAAGCCCCTACAGGCCACTGCTGAAGGAGCATGTGTTCTCAGAGCTCTGGATTCAAGAACATCAACAGAAAATTGAGTGGAAGGAAGAAGTGTGGGAGGAAAAGCTGCACCAGGCGTCTGACCTGTGCTCAGGAGAAACAGAACCATAGTCCAATAACCGTGATGGTACCGCTGATGATTGGCCAGCAATCTCCCCTGACCAGAACCCTGTAGAAAACCTCTAGGCTGTTAGAGTGGAACTGCACAATGTAATCGCAATTTTAGGAATCTCACCACAGCATTAAGTAACGGTCAGACGGTTTAATATTTAACATTTGCTCTTTATGTTCAACAAGGATTGATGTCCAACTCAGTTAAAAGCTGTTCTATTAATACTATTCTGATTAATAAAAACTGTTACATTTGTTGGTTTAAATTGTCATTGTTTACAATTATCTTCATCTAGCGACCATTTTTGTTGAATTATGGTTGAAATAAATCATAGTTTTGACTTTGGGAAAATCGTACAGATCTAGTCTGTAGATTAGAGACAGCAGATCCAACAAGTCAGAAAAGCTGAAGGCTGCTAACATCTCATCCAGAATATCTGAGCTGGGGTCCGTTCTTCGTACGTCGCTAACTCAGTTAGCAGGATTTCATTGTTGACGATTTGGCCTGATCTTGGATCGTTTGGTTCTTCGAAAGACATCCTGCACTTGTTGTCATAGCAACATGTGCGCCAGCTTAAACCTGCTCCAGAGCAGGCTTATTTCATGTAAACAAGATTAGATCACAGCTGTATAAGCGGAGGAGATGGGAAGTCTGCCGTAGCCATGTCCATTTTTACGACTGCAACCTGTTGCGGAAGGTGCAAGAATAATTTGCAGAGATTTTCGAATTAATCGCGTATTGCGCAATAGGCAGGATCCTTTAGCGCATTTTCTTGGTGGCTGTTATAAACAGACAAACACATCATTTAACAGTGGCTTTAAAGAGGAAAAAGTGGTGTTGGAGCCATAAATATAAAATATTTAAGTTATTTGTATGATGGTTTGCTTTTTATTTTTATCCTATTCAGTAAGAAGATTTGTTCGGGCCATTTTATTGTGAAGTTTAGTTTTACTTTGAAAGGCTTGCTTCCTGTCGAGCCGTATATTGTATTAGAAAAAACTATGGATGGATTATCTAGACACGGAGCAATACAGTTTTACCGTGTAAACTGTGGATAACTTGGAAAAGGAAAATTTTAATTTTTTATGGATAAAGATTTTTTTATTTTTTGTTAAAATTCCCAGTTTGCACGCGTCCTTTACTTCCAGTGTCTAAGGAATGACACTGAAATTTGGATCTCTTGACATAACAAGTGGCTTTTTAAAATAAAGTATAATAATTAAAGGCTACCATTTTGTAGAATATTCTTGTATTTCACTTTTACTTGTCCCCATGTTCTAGTGGGTCCCGTAGAGGCTCTGATATAAAAGAACAAATAATATCAAATTATTAAAATGCAAAAATTCATACTGTAGAAAGTGATAGAAACATCTACCATGGACAGTATTTATGCATTAATTTGTCTGCTACTTTTTGCCAGCCCTCTCTGCTGGCTTTAACAGATTTTTAGGTGTTTTAATTAATGACTCAAATTCGGCATAACCTTCCATTAAAGCTCTTGTTCTGCTGGGAGAAAAACTGTGGGCGTTCTTTGTTCATGCTGAACAGCCAATAGCAGCATTGCTGATCATTGTTTCTACTATCGATACATTTCCCCTTTTAAACAAACGCATGAACGCGCAGTTGTCTCAGATAACTCAATCCAGCCATACTAATCATAAACAACAGGTGTGTTTGAAGAACCCAATTAGCCGGATCAGGATTAGCCGGATGAAATCATCTTGGATGTGTCATTTGATCTCGGATGTTTTAAGCAACGAACGAAGAACGGACCCCAGGAGGTACATCCTCTGAAGCAGAACATTTTCCTCCCTGACCATATGGACCCTCTGCTGAAGCCGGGTTCCCCTCTGGCCACCACCTGGAGAACATCTCCAGGATTAAAGGACTAATGTCTCAGCAGGATCTGGAGAAACTAATCCATGTTTATCTTTAGTAGAACTGATCACTGAGAACATGGACCCGATTCTGAAGTCCTCACTAAGACTAAGAACGTAGAGAACATGGACCCGGTTCTAAAGTCCTCACTAAGACTAAGAACGTAGAGAACATGGACCCGGTTCTGAAGTCCTCACTAAGACTAAGAACGTAGAGAACATGGACCCGGTTCTGAAGTCCTCACTAAGACTAAGAACGTAGAGAACATGGACCCGGTTCTGAAGTCCTTCCACTAAGACTAAGAATGTAGAGAACATGGACTCGGTTCTAAAGTCCTCACTAAGACTAAGAACGTAGAGAACATGGACCCGGTTCTGAAGTCCTCACTAAGACTAAGAACGTAGAGAACATGGACCCGGTTCTGAAGTCCTTCCACTAAGACTAAGAACGTAGAGAACATGGACCCGGTTCTGAAGTCCTCACTAAGACTAAGAACGTAGAGAACATGGACCCGGTTCTGAAGTCCTCACTAAGACTAAGAACGTAGAGAACATGGACCCGGTTCTGAAGTCCTCACTAAGACTAAGAACGTAGAGAACATGGACCCGGTTCTGAAGTCCTCACTAAGACTAAGAACGTAGAGAACATGGATCCGGTTCTGAAGTCCTCACTAAGACTAAGAACGTAGAGAACATGGACCCGGTTCTGAAGTCCTCACTAAGACTAAGAACGTAGAGAACATGGACCCGGTTCTGAAGTCCTCACTAAGACTAAGAACGTAGAGAACATGGATCCGGTTCTGAAGTCCTTCCACTAAGACTAAGAACGTAGAGAACATGGACCCGGTTCTGAAGTCCTTCCACTAAGACTAAGAATGTAGAGAACATGGACCCGGTTCTAAAGTCCTCACTAAGACTAAGAACGTAGAGAACATGGACCCGGTTCTGAAGTCCTCACTAAGACTAAGAACGTAGAGAACATGGACCCGGTTCTGAAGTCCTTCCACTAAGACTAAGAACGTAGAGAACATGGACCCGGTTCTGAAGTCCTCACTAAGACTAAGAACGTAGAGAACATGGACCCGGTTCTGAAGTCCTTCCACTAAGACTAAGAACGTAGAGAACATGGACCCGGTTCTGAAGTCCTCACTAAGACTAAGAACGTAGAGAACATGGACCCGGTTCTGAAGTCCTCACTAAGACTAAGAACGTAGAGAACATGGACCCGGTTCTGAAGTCCTCACTAAGACTAAGAACGTAGAGAACATGGACCCGGTTCTGAAGTCCTCACTAAGACTAAGAACGTAGAGAACATGGACCCGGTTCTGAAGTCCTCACTAAGACTAAGAACGTAGAGAACATGGACCCGGTTCTGAAGTCCTCACTAAGCTATCTATGGTAGGTGAAGCTCATGCTGTCAACAAATGTTATTTCTGACAACATGAACGTCATTCCTTGACTTTAGGATTCTTGATTTGCCTTAATTTGTAGCTCAGACTGATGATGAGTGAAAAATGAGCTGAAGGAAAAACGTTCAGGAGTTTTAAGGCAACAGGAACGCCTGCTGGCTCAGGAAGTCAAACTGCTGAGTGATCTATTCGTCTGCATGAAGGCGTTAACCATTATCTGTGTTTGCAGACCTTTGTGAAATGTTGTCACCACTGAAACGTCAGACTGCAGGAAGTTAGTGAGCGTCTTCACCTTCAAGAAACCACATCCTGAATCTTTCGCTGTGAGACTCTCGTGTCACGTCGTTCACACAAAGACCTCGTCTCTGTGGGGCGAGTGAAAAGGTCCGGACAGGTGACATGAGAGGTCAGGTGAGCCTGCAGCGCCGCAGGGCCACGCCCACAGGTAGAAAACCACACAGACAGCAGACAGGTGAGATCAGAACCTGCTGTAAAGGAATGTCTGAGGTTCTGTTTTCATGTTTTCACCTTCATCACTTGTTGCTCTGCCAGCGATCAGATAAAAAATCAACTTGTGAAAACAGGAACCCAAAAATGTCCCCGTTTGATTTGTGGGTCGGTCCCTGTCCAGATGTGCTGATCCGTTTGTTCTCTGAACTGTAACCAGGCTGGGTCCTGCTCCTGAACGGTGCCGCTGTCTGATGGGTTCTACTGGTTCTGCTAGGGTCAGGGCCATGTACGGGACAAGACTCAACAGCAGTTCACACGCACTTCTTATTTGGACTTAAATTCTGATGGCTTGTTTTTAACCAGAACCAGAACCAGACATGGAGAGGCAGCATTTAGTTCCTATGCCCCACTGATCTGGAACAAACTCCCAGAAAACTGTAAATCAGACTGAAATCCTCCTGTTTTCAGCCATAATAACAGGAACAGATGTTTTCACCTGAAATAATTTAATGTTTGGTGCTGGTCTCACAATCAGCACCAAACAGGTGTGCCTTCTTCATAGAAGGTACACCTGGTCTGATGTTCTGTTAGCTGTGACATCATCAGGGGAGGCAGATCATCCTCTATTACCATCTAACATAGAAAGTACTCCTGGGTCAATGTGAGCTTCTGTGCTTTCTGTGTCTCTGCTCTGTCTTCTCTAACATAGAAAGTACTCCTGGGTCAATGTGAGCTTCTGTGCTTTCTGTGTCTCTGCTCTGTCTTCTCTAACATAGAAAGTACTCCTGGGTCAATGTGAGCTTCTGTGCTTTCTGTGTCTCTGCTCTGTCTTCTCTAAGCCCCAGTGGGTGGAGGCAGATGAGCGTTCACACTGAGCCTGGTTCTGGTTCTGCTGGAGGTTCTCCTCCCTGTTAAAGGGGAGTTTTCCTCTCCACTGTCGCTTCATGCATGCTCAGTATGAGGGATTGCTGCAAAGCCATCAACAATGCAGACGACTGTCCACTGTGGCTCTACGCTCTTTCAGGAGGAGTGAATGCTGCTTGGAGAGACTTGATGCAATCAACTGGACATTTTTGACCAATCTGTATAATATGATTGAATTTGATTTTGTAAAGTGCCTCGAGATGACATGTTTCATGAATTGGCGCTATATAAATAAAATTGAATTGAATTGATTCATGATACTCCGATATGGTAGGTGGTGGTATAAACCTAAAAGGCAATCTGCCATCAAAGAAGAAGAAGAAGACTGGGAAACCCTTTGTTTGTCGTCACTTTGCCTCGTGCTGTGATGGTATGTTAGCTCTAGCCTGCTCTGCAAATATTAGACTGAATATTGTAGTTTTACAATTAAATGTACCTCTTTTGTATCACAGACTGAGACTCAGAGCTAAGCTGAACGGTGAGCATCACGTTGTTTAAATCCAGATCTGTGAGCTGCGATAAACAGCGGTTGGCCTAAGGAGAAGGAGCGCGGTGATTTTCCTGAAAAAACGCAGAAGCCAGAACACTTCCGCTGCAGTTGTTCATAATGCCGGTCTGTCTCCACGCTGATCATTCTAGGACGTTGTGACGGATGTTTCCGTTAATTTTCAGGTCCCAGCTGGACGTATAGTTGCTACAGTGGTGCCTAGACTAAATAGTTTAACTGATTCTGAGTTAGAGCTCATTATTTAAATTGATAGTATGTCAAATCAACTTCCCCCATTAAAATACAATAAGATAAATGTACTTAAATTGTATAAAACACAATACACTAGAATGTACTGAAATAAATGGATTTTATTAAACTACAGTACAGCTCAGACTGCGTTAAGATGCTGATGGAGACCAAGGGCTGAATTGAATAATTCTATAATCCGTAATCTTATTGAAGGATTTTTGCTTTTTCCGCCATAATTTAGAGGTTTTCAGGAAAATCTCCTTTTCAGAGTCTGAATTACTTTTGCCAGCTGTGGTTAAATAGCGCCGTTTGCACTTACTTGCAACTTTCTCTGCAGGTTTCTTTTCAATTTTAAAGTTTCTCCCTTTCCCAATGTCTCCTTTGTTTCTCTTATAAAGTTAAACGCCTCGTCCCCATCACCAGGCTACTTAATGCAGCGTTCACTATGGCGCCCACTAGTGGTGAGACGTCTGAAGCTCGTTAGCTTAATTGTAGCTCTTAGTTAAAAGCAAAAAACTGTCTGAGAGACGGCTCTTATTTCAAAATACATGTTAGCTAGGACACTCGTAAGTGAATGTACCGCTGCCCTTGGTAAAGAAATGTATTCCAGTCCCCCCTGGCTCCTATATTTTTATTGCTAAATTATCCGTAAACCTCCCCTGGTTGTGATCAACATGGGATTTTCTGGAGCTGTAAAAGTAAACCCCCATGAAGAACGATTGTGACTAAAAATGTAAATAAAATAAAAAAAATACTTATCCATTGAGCACATTAGCTATACATGCAAAACCTCACATTTAGACCCACACACATGTTTTTCAACACAAAGGCTGCGTCATCACTGCTTCACATTCTACAGTAAGAAGGAAACTAAGAAAGTGGGATGTTCTGCAAGAAAAGCAGAAGAGCATGAATCAATGGAAGAACAAAAACTAATAACAAGGGTGTTTCCTGCTGAACGAGGAAGATTTCACTGTGAAAGTGGAAAACTTTCAGCTTTATGATCTGAAATTAAGTTCATTAACTTCAGGTTTTCAGTTGGAGACGGATGTGCTATTATTGTCTGTGGTTACATCTATTTCTGCACTGCTAATTTGCATTGCAAATGTTTTTTATATCTGTAAAAATGTATTTATGTTTGCACAGCTTTGGCCTTGTGAACACAAATGGCATGATCACATATTTGGGGTGAATGAAATCAAGCAATTTGTGTCCAGTTTGCCTTGTTTGTGTCATTCCCTCACATTCAAAATGCTCTTGTGTATTCCTTACAATTTCTACGTGTAATGTTTGTTTTGTGGAACCATATTGACTTGGCTTAATGTTTTAGCATTTTATAACTTTTATAACTAATATAAATATTATAACTAAATGTTTTATTTTGTTTATAACAAAATTCACACACCCAGGCTGAGAATATCCCCAATATGTGATGGAAGAAAAGTTTCACAATTTTTTAGCAAACAAACAAAAATAACATAGAGACTTAAAACTTGAAACAACTGGTAATTAGGACTTAAAATGTATGAAGATAATTGTGTGTAAAGCATTAATCTTAAATGTATAGTGGACGATCTTCGGCTTCCAGTTGCAGGAGCATCATCTAATCTACTGGTTGTCCCACATGCCTATCGTGATGACACCTAACGCCAGTGTGCTCGTTCCTTGTTAGTTTCCTCTTGCTGCGCACTTTTAATGTTTATGTATCCGGTTAGCTTAGCGGTTAGCTTAGCGGTTAGCTTAGCGGCTAGCTTAGCGGCTAGCATCGTGTTAGCCGTTCATTGTAGCTCGGCTGCTCTCACCGCAGACTTTGAACATGGCTGAGAGTTAAGAAGCAAACTGTGTTCATGTTTATGAGAAGAAGAGGAAGGCCTCAGAAGACCAGGGAGGATTTGGGAGATCTTTTTCACGCGATCTCTCTGAGGAGCAGAAGAGGAATGAAAGGACCGGCAGTAGATGCAGAGAAAGTAGCATCTACTTGTGCCTTTTTTACCTCAGAGTTCATGGTTCACTGCAACTTACAGTGAAGGATAACACCGAGCTACTCATACGATGTAATTTTATCCACATCTGCCCCTGAGATCTGCAGCAGAGATGTGTTTGTGCTGCTAAAATTAACCACCATTTCCTTGGTCTGCTAATGCTAGCAGCGTGGTACATACTCACACATACATACATGCAGTAGCGGTTTGTGGCATGGGCAAACCAGGCAGCCGACCAGGGCTGCATGGGGGGGACAGCGGCCTGAGTGCTTAAAAAAATGAAAGAAAGGAAAAACCATCTGCGGTGCAAAAGCAGTTTTCGATTGTCTGTATAATATCACTGTGTGGTGAATTGGCATCTTCTCACTGTTTGCTGGGAGAAGATGCATCCGCAGCGTCGACGCTGAAAGCACAGAGACGGACCGGCTGTAGGCTTAATGAGACGAGGGAAAGCCATGGGGGGGGGGGGGGGGGGGGGGCTCTACAGTGCAATGTTTTACCAGAATTAGTGGATAAAGTAAGTCACACCCTGACTACAGGCCTATTATTCCTGCACATGTTTCTGAAATGTGAAATGGCTTCTAGAGCAAGTGATGCAAAGTGATTAGAAGGTCACACAGGTAAACTGCTTTAGTCTTGACTTCTGGTTGTGAGTGATGGTGGTGGGTGTGTGTGGGGGGGGGGGGGAAATAATAAGAGGAGAAACAGATAAATGTACGCAAGTATGTTGCCTCTGCATGACGGTGGACCCTGTGAGCTGCCTCCTGGCTTTCTAACCCGTAGGAATGAGAGTGATGGAAGACGTTGTCTCCACCAGTGGGTTAATAAGACTCTAGTTAGTGGGGAAACTATGGCAAGAAGTTGGCCGGTATTCAAAGAAGAACAATAGCCGCTTTTGCTTTGGCTGCAAATTGTTTTCCAAGAGGAACTAAACAGTTCAGGAATGGCAGACTGGAAACATGCGAAAACAGTCCAGAACGCCTCAGCTGTGGAAAACGTGGAAGGACCAGGCAGTGCGGTTAAGAAGTGGGGAAACCATTGAAAAGCAGGAGACGCCTCTTTTGGAGGCTGGGAGGGTTAGATAGAGCAGTGCTGACACGTCTCACCACTTTGAACAATCCCTGGCAAATATGGCTCTGAGTGGACACACGGAAACACTCTTCACTCCATCAAATGGTCATTTTCTCAAAGCGGTCGACCTTATGGCCAGGGCTGATCACCCTGACCGTGTCGAAAGAGGAACTGCAAGTCACAACAACCGCTGGACTGCACCCCAGATGTAAGCCACAGTTGGCAGCGGCCATTAGAGTGGAGTCACTGATGGAGAAGCCCAATATCAGGGAACTTTTTATGGCATTTATGGAAGCAGAGGAGTCCACAGCACAGCACTTGGCCTCCATGATCCTGTCGAGACTTCTGGAGTTGGGAATTCCCAACTTCTCATGTTGGACAAACATGAGGGAGTTCAAGCCAGGCTCCTAGAAAAGAATCCCAGAGCGGTTTTTGTACCATGTGGGGCTCATACACCGGATTTGGTTGGATGTGATGCTGCTAAGGGATCTGTTGATGCTGCAAGCTACTTTGGAGTCCTGTCAGAACTTTTCTCGTTGTCTTCAGCCTGCACCCAAAGACGGGCCGTACCAAAGAGCCACGCGAGCCTCAGCTTGAGGATGTGGGCAGAAACGAGGTGGGAGAGCAACGTCAAAGCGTTGAGCCCATCAGGTACCAGGGGGCTTTAATGGAGGTGAGAGACAGCACCAAAGACCGCTGAGGCTCAGTGTGAGGAGGTCGTAGCGCTTCAACATCTGCTCACTATCTGCTTTACAGCCTGTCAGCAAACTCATGCAGTCTCCAAGCATGCATGTAGACCTGGTTCTGAGTCTTTAGCAGAGGACAGAGCAAGGTCTCCAGGCTACAGAGCAAGTGGCTTTGCTGCTGCCTAGATGGCAGCAGACGTGTGAAGAAATGAGAATGAAGGATGTTTGGAAACAAGTCTGAGGTCTACAAAGCAGGAACCACATGACAAGCCTTTCAGCAAAGCTGGAGACTGAATTCTTCAGTGTTGTCATCGATGCAGCCATGTCAGCCATCAAGGGCAGGTTTTCATTGATGGAGAATGTGGGAAACAAATTCAGTGTTTTGACAAATTTCCTTGCAGATGAGTAGCTGGAAGAGGAATGTAAACTCGTCACACGACAGTGCAGCCTGTGCAGGAATTCAAGACCTGCCATCAAAAAAACTTGAGCTTATCACTTTTTTGCCTGATAAGGATCTTTGTGAGATCTGCTCCAACTTCTGGGCCGCTCTCAGGATAGCGCTCACTTTGCCAGCCACTGTGGCTCAAGCAGAGACACTGATCTCGCCCGGGGAGTAACTCCGTGTAGAGCCGCCACTGCATGCATGTATGCATGCAGGCTTATACCACACATGGTATGATGCTGCGTCCGGACCAAAGGCCTTCTGAGCATCAAGGTTTACATGCAGTCTTTAAATGAAGTCACTATGAGATACTTTCAGTTAAACGTTTGTGGTTGATGAGGTGTGACTGGTCCAGGTACCAGCTCAGTCCTACCTGTTGGCAGCAATGTAGCCCATGAACAGGATGCTGGCGTACATGTTGAGATAAAAGGCCGAGGCGCCGAAGTTGCAGTAGACCTGTCGGATGACGCTGGAGTTGGTGGCGAAGTTCATGATGCGCAGCGGGAGGCAGAGGCTGATCAGGAAGTCGGAGGCTGCCAGGTTCTTCAGGTAGATGGTGACGCTGCTGGATGCCTGATGCTGAGCCACACAGAAGTAAACCCTCAACGTGAAGCCGTTCAAGACCAGACCCACCTGAGGAGGACAAAGGGACAGCAACTGAGTCCGGCTAAACGCGTCCACACCAGCAAACGGTTGCGCTCACAAGTGCTCACCAGAAACATGAGGCTGTAGATGATGATGAAGAACGTGTTGGCCGCTCTGTGATTTGGTTCACAGGAGGTGGAATTATAGCCGTTCATCGTTTCTGGTGTGCTGGATGACATGGCAGGACCGATTTCTTCAAAATTAAGGATAGATCTGTTAGAATCTGAGAGGGTGAAGCTCAGAGAGAGCGGTCGCTGCAAAGTTAGAGACTCGTTGCAGTCTGCTGTCCACTGTCACCACATGCTTGTTCAGGAGGAAGGATTACTGCAAAGTCAGAGAACAATTTACCAGAGGGCCAAACAAACTGAACTAGACACCAGGTTCTGCAATAATAAGGATCGGACTGGAACGGAACGAATAAGCTTTAACTCTTCCAGCATGACTGGATTGAACCACCCAAACGTTTCTGGATAAAAATAAGATTTATTTGCCTTCTAAAGCGCTTTGAGGGGAGATTTGTGGTGAACTTGGACTTCCCCAGCTTCCCTGGTCGATAAAGGTCAGAGTTTCAGTTAGAAAAATCGAGCTCATGTAACGCAGCATTATGTTATAAATTCAGACGGCTAAGCGTAATAAAACGCAGATAAGGTTATTTTCTGCATATTCGTGGGTTACGCCGGTAATTCACAGTACTTGTTATACACACTAACCTGATGAAGATCGGCCAAAAATAACCAAATGTTTGGCATTTATTGAACAGTATCAAAAGTTTTCGTGTTTAGGATCCGCAGCATAACAGTTATCAAATGTACATTAAGTAGGATGACCACAAAGACTGGTTTGTGATCATTTATTGCATAATTTGTCACATTATTACAGTATTGTTTGTGAAAAAATGCCAACCACCATAAAATTTTGTAATAACTACCACAAAATGTAAGGTTATTACATAACACAGCAGAAACTATTACAAAATGACTTCACGGATTTTATTACATTTTGCAGCGATTAATGCAAAATGCGTTTTTAGTGACGTTTTAGTAAATCCGACTCTGGAGGTCATGAACCTCACCACACGTCAACATCAGATTTACTGCACTGATGAAGACCAGATCTTTGTCAACAAAAGACAAAAACAGACATTTTTCAACCTCTAAAAACCCTTTTTTGATCTTGTGCATCGATAACCTTTCGTCTCACGGTAACCAGGCCGTGCTACATGTTGCTGCACATCCAGAAATAGGTTATCGTATCGTAGATTTGACATGAAACCATGTAGATGAGCCTGTGGTCTTATCTGCAGATTTAACATCTGCTACCCTGGCAGGAACACGTGCTGCATCGTCTCCGCCTTTAGAACAGGCTGATCATGTCGAGGCTTTAGCACACAGAGCAGAACTACAATGAGTTCTGGTTTCAAACAGGAACTTTTTACACCACAGGTTCATCAGAACAGCGCAGACATTTTCCCATGGCTCCCATCTGCTCACAAATAAGCAGGATTTTAGGTGCTGATGTTAAACCTAAATTAGTTTAATTCCCCAGAAAAAGCCGTCAAACCTTCGTGGGTCCGACGGAAGGTCGAAGCTTGTTGTCAGACCACAGCAGATTTATTTTTGGAAGCTGTGAAGATCGGCTTGAATGTGACGGCACAGCGTGTACCGACACGCAGAGGCCGTCCCAGTCATGGCGGAAGCTGACTAGAATACAGAGACTATGACTCCAGATGTTCCTGAATGGACCCGGACTGGAAATACCAGTGATCCGGAGTACCAGGAAAAACAAAAAAAAGGTGTTGGAGCGGGAATCCATGTAAACGCTGCAGGGACCTGGATCCGTGACTTCAGCCTGGGAGCTGCTGCGGCTCTTTGGCCTTTGGTTCACTGAGGATCTTATCCTGAGACTCCAGGGAGGTCCTCAGGCATCCACCACAGTACAGGCCCATGTGGGTCAGAACCTTAGACGGGTCCAGCTACATTCTTCCCTCTGCAGCAGCACCTTCTTCCATGTCAAGCAAAGCCTGACAGGTTCCAGCTGCATGTGTAACAAAAACTGGGACCATTACCACCAGAATGTGGGTTCAACATTTAAATCTGTCAAAACAAACAAGTCTGATAAACCGCATGAGATG